>NC_079231.1:12148764-12301264 GCF_029633865.1 Lampris incognitus
TTCGTCACCTCCCTCGCTTCCTCTCTGTCTCTTCTTCACCTCCCTCTCTTCCTCCTTCAGGCTCTCAGTCTCTTCTTCACCTCCCTCTCTTCCTCTCTCAGTCTCTTCTTCACCTCCCTCTCTTCCTCTCAGTCTCTTCTTCACCTCCTTCTCTTCCTCTCTCAGTCTCAGTCTTCACCGCCCTCTCTTCCTCTCCATCTCTTCTTCACCTCCCTCTCAAGCTCTGTCTCTTCTTCACCTCCCTCTCTCCCCTCAGTCTCACAGTCTCTTCTTTACCTCCCTCTCTTCCTCTCAGTCTCTTCTTCCCCTCCCTCTCTTCCTCTGTCTGTCTCTTCTTCACCTCCCTCTCTTCCTCCCTCAGTCTCTTCTTCCCCTCCCTCTCTTCCTCTATGTCTCTCCATTCAGACTGTAGCAGCTTTCACACAGTCTTGCTCTTTCTTCCTTTCAGATTTCCTTTCTTTTCAAATCCAAGTCCTCTGTCCTGTTTGAACAAAGACCACCAGACAGTATTTGACACACCTCAGGGTTCCTCACTGTTTTCTTACAGTGAGGCGGTGCAGAGTGGAAGGACCTCTAAATGTCCACAGGACAATGATGTGATGGATGGACTGAACACTTTTCCACATCCACATCTGTCTTCACTCTGGGATTGGCTCCTCGCCACTGTCAACCTGACTTGGATTAAAAGGATTAAATGCGGACATGTGATGCTAGTAGCCCACAGATAAATGACCAGAAGTAGAAAAATAAAGATGAAGGTGATTCGTTTGTCGGTCCATCTTTGGCCCACAAAGTCAAAATAGACACATGTTGTCTGCAGGCTGACATGTACCATTTAAATGCACGTAATGCTGTCCTCTGTGGAAGGAGAACCAGACATACCGGACATCATAACTCTTCATACTGCTGATAGTAATGATGACAGTCTAGCTTATTGACCTCCGCCCTGGTAGTGTTGTTTGTTTGTCATTTTCAAATTAACCTGATTTTATTTCTGCTAGTGTAGTCAGTTGACTCTGATAAATAGATTGCTATTTAATGTCTTTTTTCTTTTTTAAATATTGTCATTAGCATGTGGACTGTGAGGTCAGGGCGGAGTTTGAGCCCCATAACATGAGTGCAGTTTGCTATGAACAGATAACACATTTACAACTCCTACTGAACACGTTGGCAGGTGGTTCATCACCGCCACCTGCTGGCCACCAGGAGGAACAGCAGCCGCATGTGACGAACCACCGGCTACAATAGAAACCCTGCCGCGCTGTCTCGGTATTTATTACTGATTTTCCACTGTTTGCTGTTCACGTCCACTGCTAATACTACACCTTATACACCTGTACAAACATTTATTAGTTATAATTATTTTATTTAATATTTACTTGTATACGCCAAAATATGTGTGGCTGAGATCAATGTACCAACTGTACTGTCTTGGTCATTAAAACAGATTCTGACTGTACTGGTGGCATCTGAGGACCTGACTGAGACCCACTGCTGTAATCGCTCTACTCTCCTGTTTCTACTGCATGAAGTAAACCTGTTAAACCGCGCTACTCTCAGTCTTCGTGGTGTTTCTGGTGTTTTTAATGGTGCACCCCACCGTTACTCTGCAAACACTAGAACTTGTCTCAGCAACTCGACTCGATCTTTTGGTTTCCACTCGCCTCCAACGCAGCCTGCGCCTGGTTTCTATCCAGGTTCTATCCAGTTATACAGGAGGAAGTCCTCTCCGACAGCTTATGGAAAACGATCACCGTCCTCATTGTTCTTTGGGTTTTTTGGTGTTGAGTGAAGTTTGGAGGCTGGTTCCTCCTTCACATTTGGTTAGTTTGGTTTTTCCTGATGGTCTGGTTTAGCTTGACACTTATGCTACACACACCCATTCACTTTCACTAGACCACTTTTAAAACAAGGCTAAAAACTGTTGTGTTCTCCGCTGACTTCAACTGTTTATGCTTTTCTTTTATTCTGTATTTCTTATTAAGTTATGCTTTTGTGTAAAGCACTTTGAACTGTATTTGTGTATGACATGTGCCATACAACTAAAAGTGCCTTGCCTGTATTTGTTAGTTACAATAAATCCTTTGAGTCTAATTCTTTCTATGAGCCTTGTCATCTGTTACCGATAAGGAATGCCGGTGTTAAACCAAAATCTGTGGCCCTTCAGATTATGTGACCCTTCCGCTGATATTAGATGTAGGTTTGGTGTGGTTAAGATTCGGATTAGCATCTGGGGTGAAATTAACTTTAATTAGGATTAGCAACTTTGACCCTGGGGCAGGGTCACATAATCTGATGGGTCACAGATTTTGGTGTTACACTGGCGCTGAACCACAACAGGTTACTCAAAGGCACAAAAAGGAGTGAGAGACTTTACGATATGAAGATCTGTCATCTTCACAGCCAACAAGCTCATGTTGTATGTGTGAAAAGAGTTTTCAGAGGCGATTGTGGAGAATCTTCCTTCACAGGCCACTGCCACTCGCCATCTCTCCATACACCCACTTTTCAGATGTGCCACAAACGGGATTTGAATGATGCAAGCCATGAAGCATCTTAGAAATATAAGTTACTAAGCAACCACCACAGTGATGGATTTCCATAGCAGCTGCTTTAACTGGAGCGAGAGAGACAGACAGACTGAGACTTACTGAGAGAGAGAGGGAGTGAGAGAGCAAGAGATACTGAGAGAGAGGGTGACAGATACTGAGAGAGAGAGTTATCGAGAGAGGGGGGGGGATACTGAGAGAGTGACAGAGAGATACTGAGAGAGGGGGGGGGGAGAGAGAAACTGTTATTTGACCTTAAACAGAGAATATAGACTGGCCGAGTATCTCCACTCTGTCAGAGATACGAAGCAGAGACGGATCCTGACCACATACAGGCTCAGTGACCACCAGCTGGCTATAGAAACAGGAAGACACAGACAAACATGGCTACCCAGCGAGGAGCGTATATGTGGTCACTGCTGGACAGGGGAGGTAGAAACAGAGATGCACCTCCTCCTCCACTGTGAGAAGTTCTCATCAGTAAGAGACTTCCAAGAAAACACCAAACTTCCTACTGTTAAGCCCAGAGGAGAACCTGGCAGTTCTCCTGGTGAAGGAACAGCAGCTCCTCTGGCAGCTCAATACGTACCTGCTGCCACAGCCTGCAGGACTCACAACCACTGTGAGACCCCCAAGATACATGCTGCTGAGTCACTGCATTCTACTGTGTGGCTTGTTGCACTGTACTGTATGGCAGTGAGGAATAAAGGGGTTGACTGCTTAGGTGGGCAAAAATATGGAGCATGCTTATGTGATGACTCCTATGTATTAATGTGTGATGTAATGTGCATTTGATATGTTTAATATATGATGTAATGTTTTAGTCTTTTGCAAACTGCTTTGGCAATGGCATATTCTCTGTTCATGCCAATAAAGCTATTTGAGACATACTGAGAGAGTGAGAGAGAGATACTGAGAGATTTACTGAGAGACAGAGAGAGAGAGGGATACTGAGAGAGACAGAGAGAAACTGAGAGAGATACTGAGAGACAGAGAGAGAGATACTGAGAGAGAGAGAGAGAGAGAGAGGGAGACACACACACAGATACTGAGAGACAGATACTGAGAGAGAGAGACAGAGAGAGAGATACTGACAGAGAGAGAGAGACAGATACTGAAAGACAGATACTGAGAGACACACACACACACACACACACACACACACACACACACACACACACACACACAGATACTGAGAGAGAGATATAGAGAGAAGGAGTGAGAGAGAGGGGGAGATACTGAGAGACAGATACTGAGAGAGCGACAGAGAGAGAGAGAGAGAGAGAGAGAGAGAGAGAGAGAGAGAGAGAGAGAGATTCCTACAAAGTGTTCCCATAAGCCTTCTCCATAATAATAACTGGCTGCATGGTGTTTGGCAGATCATGGAGAAGAATGTCCATCCATCCAT
Organism: Lampris incognitus; assembly: GCF_029633865.1. Taxonomy (NCBI): domain Eukaryota; kingdom Metazoa; phylum Chordata; class Actinopteri; order Lampriformes; family Lampridae; genus Lampris; species Lampris incognitus. Next base: position 12,152,722 of record NC_079231.1, read on the forward strand.
CCATTATCCAAGCCGCTTATCTCATTTGGGGTCGTGGGATGCTGGAGCCTATCCCAGCAGTCACTGGGCAGCAGGTGGGGAGACACTCTGGACAGGTCACCAGTCCATCACAGGGCCCACACATTCACACCTACGGACAATTTAGTATGGCCGATTCACCTGACCTACATGTCTTTGATTCACCTGACCTACATGTCTTTGGACTGTGGGAGGAAACCGGAGCACCCGGAGGAAACCCATGCAGACACAGGGAGAACATGCAAACTCCACACAGAAGACAACCCGGGACGACCCCCGAGGTTGGACTACCCCAGGGCTCGAACCAGGACCTTCTTGCTGTGAGGGGACTGTGCTAACCACCGCGCCACCCATGGAGAAGAACGTGAAGCAACCAAAACTTAAGACCAAGTGTGGCTCTGACGGGGACAGTGGCGATCTTTAACAAACAGCCGACCACCTGCTGTAGAAGATAAAGAAATGAAACAGATGCTGGTTTTGTGTTAGTGGTCAGGTCACTTCATGAAAACCGCATTGGTGTCAGATCGTCATTTGTACAATTCTTACAAGAGACTTTACATGAACACTGTCCATGTATGTGGATGTCTATGTAGGCTTGTATCTCCAGTACATATCTCAGTACTGCACCATGGAGCCGTCTGCAAATACACAAACTACCGTTACCGCAACCAGAGAGACCACAAAGATGGCTTGAGCACAAGATTTCCACATCTCGCTGAATTCAAACAGGTTTCTTATTCTATTTTCTCCAGACAGTCATTTGCAATAATTCACTAAATTATGTCGACACATCCTCTTTACTGCACAACCAAATAAGATGCGTTTTATTGCCAAGAATATATTCCCGAATCGTGGGAAAAATGTGAATGCCACATCCAAAATAATCTCACTGCTCCCTTTGCCCAGCCCATCCAACCCGTCCTGTGTGTTTTAATACACAGGACGGGATTACACTGGGCATCCACTTCCACTGTGTGTGTGAACCCAGCAGATCAGGAGCGTACACGGAATGGGTGTCTGAGGCGTTATCCTGCTGGACGTCTGAGCCCCGGGCCGCAGGCGAGGCGTTCAAACTGAAATGGCTTCAGCTCTTCGGCACTTTTGAGTATGCACCATCATGATGTCTGCAGGAGGCTGCACTTCTCATGCTGTGTGCTAGCATAGCATGTAGCTGGCTTCCTAAGAAGTAAGAGACACCCAGATGTGAGAAATCCCTCGTTGTGTTGGAAAGCGTATTACGGCTCCGTCTTTAAATAAACTGGAACTACAAGTGAATCTGCCGCCTGACAGACTGCCGGTATTATCGGTGTGTGTGAGGGAACCGGGCGGGGTGGAGGAGGATTACTCTCCGCCTGTCCACTTTGCATAATTTAGAATGAAGCTGTAATGAACACTTGCTAATTTCCACTTTGCTCCACTCGGATCTGAAAAAACACCAAGTTCCCCCCCAAAAGGCCGAAAGTAAAGAGTTTTACCCAGAGACAATCATTCAGCGTGAAGAAAAACCAGTCTGAAACATCACCGGGAGGACGACACTTGTCTTCTGTCCATCAAACGCAACATAACGTTCAAACGTTTTGCAACACAAAGAAAAACCTTTTCCAAAAGAGGAATTTTCCTCCCAATAAACCTCCGACTCTTCCCAAAGAGACGTGTCTGTATACACGGCCAGTGGTAACGTATGGGGGACTGCTTGGTGTGTGTGTGTGTGTGTGTGTGTGTGTGTGTATGGACTTGCATCATTGTGTGTGTGCTGTCAGTCAGCAAACTGTAATTTCCAACACAACAGTGACAACCATAATGACGATGTGATGGAAAACACACTGATAAGTAGTGGTGCACTTCATCTGTTATGCACTTTTAGTTAAACGCACATCTCAAAGTGTTAGAGTCTCAGTGTGCAAAAACAACACAAAAACACATCCGTAACAGACAGAAAGCACGTCACCACACAGTGATCTCACCTTGTCATCCTTGGCTGACTGACACTCGATCTGATGGGAGACAGACGCCGTTTGGTTCATCCTCCTCCTCGACGCACTGCACTTTCTCCAAATGTGGCTTTATTCCTTTATGATCCGCGGCTCGGAGGACCCACACCACTCGTTATGATCCGCGGCTCGGAGGACCCACACCACTCGTTATGATCCGCGGCTCGGAGGACCCACACCACTCGTTATGATGACCCCACCAACGTTGAAGATGGTCCTCTTTCAAATAAACTCCGGTTTCAATTCCCAACAGCTTCCCCGACTCTGAAACTCTGACGAGGATTATTGAGACTGGACCCTGCAATTCATTCACACTGCACCCACAGCAACACACACACACACACACACACATATATATAAATACACAATGTCTGTTTCTCTGCCCCCCCCATGCTCTCTCCCCCTCTCTCTCTCCCCCTCTCCCTCTCCCCCTCTCTCTCTCTCCCTCTCTCTCTGTCTCTGTCTCTCTCTCTGTTGGAAGACACGTTGCTGGTGCTGGGCTCACATGATGCTGGGTAGACAGGCAGCGTGTCAACACGTCTCTCTGCCAGATCCTCCCACATCAAGACGTTTCTCCAGAGCACATTTCCTGCTGGGAGACAAACGGCAGACGGCATTCAGCTCATCCACATTAACACACATCAACATTAACACACATCAACACACATCAACACACAGCTTGAGTAACTATAAACAGTGTGTGAGTAGGAAGGTCTTCTGTGGTTTGCTCAAGGGAACTCCAACAGTTTGTTTTTCATGAAGTTCACGATAATGTTGACATTAAATAAGCACAAGGTACAAGATGCAACAATCTTGTGCAGAGTAGGAAGAGTATGTAAAGTAACACGTAGAGAACGGGCTCTAACAGCCCGCCTGTGGATCCCAAGGAAGTAAACGGGATGTGGTCAAGAATCAATAATCAATGTCTTTGTACAAAGTAAAAAAAGAAAATCAAACAGTCGAGTTTCTCAGAACATATTAACAATCTGTCAATGTGTCATTTTACAAAACCTTTAACTCATTGACAATTCTCGTTCACCCCTCCGTCCCAATGTGACCTCTACCAAATCTACTCCAGTCAGGAAAGAGAGGAAGATGAAGATGAGGGAGGAAGGTGAAGAGAGACTTATGAAGCTTTGAGACACAGGAACGCGCCTTGTAAAGGAGGTGCCAAAGACCCTGCTTAAAGGAACAGTTCGTAGTTTTTGTTACCCTCATTGTTCACGTGGTCCGCCATCCTTCTCTTCATCCGGGACACACCGCTCCTCGTCATCTACGCGTCAATGTGATTAATGGAGGACAAATCCACAATCCTTGTTCAGTGTAAAACCACAGTCCATGGTTCAGACAAAACTAACATGATGCTTACTAACTAGCTAACATAATGCTAACATGAGGCTAATGCTGATGTAGGGCAGTCGTCAAGAGTTGGCCACTGGGTGGTGCTCTTGTCTTGTTTTGGTTCCTTTATTGTTTTGATAGTATGTATGAAAGTCCTGTGCACAGACTGAAGGAAAGGTGGCAAAAGCAACGGGAGGAAGAGAGGAAAGGACGGTGGTTTTACACAGTTCACAGGAAAGTGGGGGAAATGAGGTGTGCAGGTAGGAACAGGAGAGATGAGACAATAATTTCAAGACTCAGGTCTGGACACACTGGACTAAACAGCACACTTTTGAAAACAGGCAAACACAATACAGGCAGACGTGACTACTGTGGGCAAGAAGAAAAAGTAGAGCATGTTATGACATACTGTCAGAAATATGAGGCAGAAAGAAAGGTCTGACCCAAAATCTCAGAAAAATAAAAATGCAATTTGATGTAGTAGATACTTTACAGAAGAATACATCTGAGTGTTATAAAATCTTGTTTCAGTTTCTTAGAGTAATTGATTTAATTAAGAAGATTTGAGGGTTTTTTGTTTTTTTTGGGGGGGGGGTAGCGGAATAGACATTCTGATCCACACTTCATACCCCAAGAAGAAGAGCTGGATTTTACACCATATCAATATGCATCATGATATGTGCTTCCATATATGTAGAAACACCATGTGTCAGAAACACCGTGTGTAAGAACCCAGCTGAGCTTCATCACACTCAACTGTCTGGTAATGTAATGTATAGCATCAAGGCAAAACTAGTTCTAATAGGATACTCCCTCACATATTTCACACCTCATGCCAACTACCCCACTCTTCCGAGCCGTCCCGGTCGCTGCTCCACCCCCTCTGCTGATCCGGGGAGGGCTGCAGACTACCACATGCCTCCTCCCATACATGTGGAGTCACCAGCCGCTTCTTTTCACCTGACAGTGAGGAGTTTCAGCAGGGGGGCGTAGCTCATGGGAGGATCAGGCTATTCCCCCAGTTCCCCCTCACCCCCTAAACAGGCACCCCGACCGAACAGAGGAGGCGCTAGTGCAGCGATCAGGATACATACCCACATCCGGCTTCCCACCCACAGACACGGCCAATTGTGTCTGTAGGGATGCCCGACCAAGCCAAAGGTAACACGGGGATTCGAACCAGCGATCCCCGTGTTGGTAGACAACGAAATAGGCCTCCATGCCAACCGGAAGTGAGCAGCTTGTAATCAGTGTTGAGGAGTGTTATTGGGCGCAAATTATCCAACATTTTTTTTTATCTTTACCTGGTTTTGGAATAAGAACTATTACACCTTGCCTCATGGTCTGTGGAGGGGATACAATTTCAATAGTTTCTTTTAGTGTTTCAAATAAAAGTACTTTGATATGTTTCCAAAAATGTTTATAAAAATTTGCTGTAAGGCCATCTGGGCCAGGAGAGCGGTCAGGAGTCAAGCAATGCATTGCTCTCTCTAGCTCCTCATATGAGATCTGTGCCTCACAGTCATTTCTGAAATCTTCATTTATTTGACGAATGAAAACTTTGATTTTGTCAAAAAAGACTTCTGCTGTATCCGGTGTACATTTAGAAGAGTAGATTACTAAAAAAAGGAATATGTTTCATTGGCTAGCCTCTTTGGGTCAGAGCATTCATTATTATTGAAGATCAATGTTCCCATATAATTTTTTTCTTGGCGGGTTTTCTCTAATCTGCAAAAATAAGAAGAATTTCTCTCTCCTTCCTCAATCCATTTTGCTTTAGATCCAATGAAAGCACCCTTTGCCTTCATTGTGTAAATATCCAGTTTGGTATGTACGTAGTGTAAGTAATCTCCTTTTGTCAGCATCAGTAATTGTGGGATTATTGCAGCACAGACATATTTCTCTCGCCAATTGGGTGGACTGTGTCAGTTGTTTACTAAAGAAGAAACGCTGTTATCTTGAGAAATGTGAGTAATAATACAGTGCATACGGAAAGTATTCACACCCCTTCACTTTCCCCACATTTTGTTATGTTACAGCCTTATTCCAAAATGGGTTAAATTCCTTTTTTTTCCTCATCAATCTCCACACAATACCCCATAATGACAAAGTGAAAAAGGTTTTGTAGAAATTTTTGCAAATTTATTAAAACTAAAAAACTGAAATATTGCATGTACATAAGTATTCACACCCTTTGCTATGACACTCAAAATTGAGCTCAGGTTCATCCTGTTTCCACTGATCATCCTTGAGATGTTTCTACATCTTGATTGGAGTCCACCTGTAGTTAATTCAATGGATTGGACATGATTTGGAAAGGCACACGCCTGTCTATATAAGGTCCCACTGTTGACAGTGCATGTCAGAGCAGAAACCAAGCCATGAAGTCAAAGGAAGTGTCTGTGGACCTCCGAGACAGGATTGTATCGAGGCACAGATCTGGGGAAGGATACAAAAAAATTTCTACAGCTTTGAAGGTCTCGAAGAGGACAGTGGTCTCCATCATTCGTAAATGGAAGAAGTTTGGATCCACCAGGACTCCTCCTAGAACTGGTCACCCAGCCAAACTGAGCAATCAAGGGAGAAGGGCCTTGGTCAGGGAGGTGACCAAGAACCCGATGGTCACTCTGACAGAGCTCCAGCATTCCTCTGTGGAGATGGGAGAACCTTCCAGAAGGACAACCATCTTTGCAGCACTCCACCAATCAGGCCTTTATGGTAGAGTGGCCAGACAGAAGCCTCTGCTCAGTAAAAGGCACATGACAGCCCGCTTGGAGTTTGCCAGAAAGCACCTAAAGGACTCTCAGACCATGAGAAACAAGATTCTCTGGTCTGATGAAACCAAGATTGAACTCTTTGGCCTGAATGCCAAACGTCACGTCTGGAGGAAACCAGGCACCTCTCATCACCTTGCTACTACCATCCCTACAGTGAAGCATGGTGGTGGCAGCATCATGCTGTGGGGATGTTTTTCAGCGGCAGGAACTGGGAGACTAGTCAGGATCGAGGGAAAGATGAATGGAGCAAAGTACAGAGAGATCCTTGATGAAAACCTGCTCCAGAGCGCTCAGGACCTCAGACTGGGGCGAAGGTTTACCTTTCAACATGACAACGACCCTAAGCACACAGCCAAGACAACGAAGGAGTGGCTTCGGGACAAGTCTGTGAATGTCCTTGAGTGCCCAGCCAGAGCCCAGACTTGAACCCCATTGAACATCTCTGGAAAGACCTGAAAATAGCTGTGCAGCGACGCTCCCCATCTAACCTTACAGAGCTTGAGAGGATCTGCAGAGAAGAATGGGAGAAATACCCCAAATATAGGTGTGCCAAGCTTGTAGCTTCATACCCAAGAAGACTTGAGGCTGTAATGGTTGCCAAGGGTGCCTCAACCAAGTACTGAGTAAAGGGTCTGAATACATGCAATATTTCAGTTTTTTATTTTTAATAAATTCGCAAAAATTTCTACAAAACTTTTTTCACTTTGTCATTATGGGGTGTTGTGTGTAGACTGATGAGAAAAAAAAGGAATTAAACCCATTTTGGAATAAGGCTGTAACATAACAAAATGTGGGGAAAGTGAAGGGGTGTGAATACTTTCCAGATGCACTGTATGTTTAACCCCCTGACAGTAGACCTCAGAATGTAACAAGCTGGCATTAAACTTCCAGTAACCCTTATTTCACTTGTAAGCATTAGTAGGTTTCAAAGTTAAACTAATAATATCGTGGTCTGATAAGGGAGCGGAAGATATAAAACAGTCAGCAACCAATTATTTCATACAATCAGAAATGAGCCAAAAATCAATCCTAGATTTACTTGAGCCATCTGGCTTAAGCCAAAAAAATTCTTTTAAATCAGGGTGCATAGAGCGCCATGGGTCGAACAGATTTTGGCTACTACAAAAATGAATCAAATGAGGATTATATTGATGGCTATGATACTTTGTGGGCAAGTGGTCCAACCACTCATTATGCACCATATTGAAGTCCCCTCCTAACATAATATTATCAGTTGGGTATCTCAGTTTCAGATCCTTAATAATATTATTTATTTCAGAGAGTAAGTTCTTATTCTGGTTTATATTATTGTATCCATACATATTCCCCAAAATAATAAAGGAATGCTCAGTTGACAAAACACATAGGATCCAGTAATAATAATGGAAGTAATAATTTTCCCAGGGGAGTGTTCAATAGGATAGCAGTAACTGCAGAGCGATTGGTCCCATTACAAAATAAAATCTTATCCCCCTTTGGTTGGTCCAGAACTTTTCATCAGCTCATTAGAATGAGTCTCTTGTAGCAGAACACAGTGCGGTTTCTTGCTTTTCCAGAAAAGAAAAATTGCCTTTCGTTTAACACTATCTCTGAGACCCCTTGCATTAAGTGAAATGAAACAAAAGTCTGAATTAAAAGAGAACATCAAAGAACAATTTACAAATTAAAGTAGTAGCAGACTAGCAGGAAAAGGGCTGCTTTGGAAAAGACATTTAAGGCAATGTCCCTTTTTAAACATTCAACTGAAATGTCCCTCTTAAATATGAAAAAACGTTTCAAATATTAGGTCAATAAAGTGACTTGAGTCATGAACTTAAATGACAAGGTGATTAGGGGACCTCAATTCGTTTACCATTTATGTAGCCAGCCGCTCCTCTGAAGTGTGCCCGCTGACCTGCTTCTCCGGCTGGCTTGATTCGTGGCCATATTGCCGCTCTCGCCTCCCTGTCCGCCGGCAGGAGGCGCTCTGCACGACTTCCCCTCAACTCCTTGTACGCTGCAGAGCCCTTGGTCAGACGCCAGAGCTCATCTCTGAAGTGCCTCCTGGTGAACCGTATGACGACATGGCGATGCCTGCCCTCCTCCTTCTTACCCAGCCCCGGTGCCGAGCCAACAATGACGTCAAGCTTGTCCGTCCATTGTGGAGCGATCTTGGTCAGAATCCGTGCCACCTTCTCTCTCGTATTTTCATCTGCTTGCTCCTTGAGCAGCTTCAAATTCCAGCGGCGTTTAGGCTCAAGCTCCCGGACTCTCTCTCTCTCTCTCTCTCTTAGATTGGCATTTTCCTTCTCGATTTTGGTGCCCTCTTTTTCCGGAGTAAATATTGTAGCGAATTCGGGGGCCAACGCAACCACAGGAACTGCCGCGGCCGGGACGCGAACCCGTATCTTCCGCTTCGCGGGATCAACGTTAACCAGTCGACTAAAGGGTCCGACCCGTTAGGGCTAACGTGTCCACTTATCCGTGTGTGTGTGATGTGTGTGATGTGTGTGTGTGTGTCTAAAGAATTTGACCAAAAAACCAAGACCCTTTTACTGTTTGTAAACAGTGATGACGTAGGTGTGGATGCGCGCGCATTTAGGCAAGGGAAGCGTGGCGGAGTTAGCTAGTTTGTCAAACTATGCAAGGGGATTAACGACCAAAGATCTTTAGTTACCTGAATAAATTAACTTTGGCGAACGGCAACCGACTTCCAGATCCGTGTGGTATTACCGAGTGGGTGGAAGACGTTACTGAGTGGCCTAATATCCAGTGGCCAGATATATATACATATTTGTTGGAGAAACCGAGCGTATACACAAAAGAGGAGTTTCAGGCATACAACTCACTGGATGCTTACAACTATGTTGTCTGTGGTCACGTACAAAATGAAAGATACCATGACATAGACTCTGAGTTTTGTGTCCTGAAATCCGAAGTCTTGCCAAGTCTTGTTTTGTGCACAACACAAAGATTCAGTTTACTGTCACAGAGGAGGGAATAAACCAGAAAAATATTCACATTTAAGAGGCTAAAAACAAAGAATTTGCACAATTTTTCTTATAAATGACTCAGATCAAGGTGTTGTCAAAATGTATATTTAATAACAGCTCTCAATTAATAGTTGCAGTTCTAAATTCTTTTGAGAGGAAAACAAAAACAATGTTACATGTGCTGACAATTAACAGTGCAGTGCTGTTTGTGAAATGGCAAGATAGGAATGATAGAATTCACTAATTTTTTTGATTTTTTGGGAACAACACTTCTGCAGAGGTTTGTGAAAGCGCCACACACTATCACAACATCATCGAGAATGTTAACGTGACACTGGAATTACTGTTTGCAAAATCTTAAAGTTCTTCCATCATCCAATTACTCGTTCCACATGTATTCTTACATGAGACAGTTCTCTCGATGAGTCCACCTCCTGTGCAGAGTTGCTTTTTTCCTATTGTGATATGAGGTATACGAAGGGTGGCACCATAAGCTGCAAATTCATCTTGGATTAGAAATCTCCTGTCTGCCAGAATCACATCGTTATGTTCCAAAAACCCTGATTCCTTCGTTATCTGCTTGTCAGAAACCCGCCCACCCCAACCAGGGGACAGAAATGAAATTACTCCAGCTGGAGTGATGCCAATCAAATATTTAATGGTGTTGGTGTGTTTATAATTTGACCATGTCTGGCCCCGGCAGTCTGTAAAAAAGGCTCTGACATTTATAGGCACCTGCCCCTTTAAGACTCTGGCCAGATTCTCCGGTTGTGAGTGACGCAGCCTATCTTCACTTTTAGTTTGAAGCTAGATGCCTTGCCTAACGCACGTTGAGACTGTGTTCGTGTTATAGGTGCACACTACATGTAGTTTTCCCCTGCAATACTCGTGTCTAGGTGTATAGTGAAGTCATCTTTGGCCCGTGTTCACCGCATCAGGCCAGAAGACCCTTATTCAACGCTTACATCTTCGACCCTTACTCAACCTGTAAGAACTCGCTATAATTTATGCTGGATTTCAATACAGTTCAGACAAACGAAGTTCACGTCTCCTCTTCATTCCTGTGTTCTGACCGACACACCATCTTGTTTACTCTCTACCTAAGACAAACTAGCCCTTCCAAATTATCACACTAACAAATTGGTCTTTCGAGCCAGATGAGAGTATTCAGGATGGAGTCAGATGAAGAGAGATATCCTGATGTGAGGCCTAAACGACAGATACATCCACCTGCCAGACTGCAAGACTACGAGGTGGACTATGTGAGATATCGCCAGAGAGACCTACCAGAATGGAGCCTGCCACCTCCAACCCTAGAGATGAGAGTGTCACCACCATGGGAGGGCCCAGTCCAGATGACCCCCTTCCCGACATCCCTGAGAGCTACCATGGGAATGCTGCTCAATGCGAGATTCCTCAGCTAGCCCCAGGTCGCACCCAATGGAGAGATCAGTATAGTGATGCCTGACCTGTACACACACTCTCATATCAGCAGAATCAGTACACCTCCCATTCCCATTTGGAAATGAGAGCTATACAAGAGGAGAATGCTAGGCTGCACCAAACACAACAGGCCTTCCAGGCAGGTCTGAAGGAACTTCATGAGGCATGAACTGAGCTGAAAGAGCTAATTGAGGTCGCTCACTCACTGAAAGCAGACGCAAGTCGGGCACCCAGCCTAGCCTCAAACTACAGCACCTACGAACCTCCACAAGCCAAAGCTGAAGCCTGGAGCCATCATGTTAAAGCGGAACCGGAGGAGGAAGATGATTGGCCACCACTCCCACCATGGCCTGAGCTTGATGAGGATCTGCATGGAGGTATGAGCAAACTTAAACTCCATAAACAAGAGTTCGACAGCAGACAACTCTACCACACTCCTTACAACAATCCACACCTGCCTTCCAAGCCTCCAACCCCATAGAAAAGCATCCTCAGCCTTCAGCCCCTGCACCCAAGAGGATCCTGTCCTACCCACCTCCACAACCCTCTCAGCTGCTGTCACGCCCTGCTCCAGCACCTGCAGGCTTCACGCATCCGACATCTGCACAAGCCTATCATCCCTCATCATCTACTGTGGCGACGCCGAGTATGCTGCTACCTAACCACCCTATGCAGCTATCTGGACAGGTGTATAGAGGCCCCAAAACCTACTATCGCAAAGTTCATCCACCCAGACCCCAGTGAGTTCGCAAGGCTTTGCATAGCTTTAGAAAACCTACTCCCATCCAACGTCACAGAACTCTTCAAGTACCAAATACTTGTAGATCACCTGAAGCTGGAGGACGCCACGCTTATAGCTGATGCTTATCTCAACTCACCAACCCCTTACACAGACACCATGACAGCCCTCTACGACAAATATGGTCAACCTCACTAGCTTGCCTTAAACAAGATAGCTAGTGTCGTAGAGGCCCCTGAAGTCAAGCGTGGAGATACTGCATCTTTCCAGAAGTTCTCCCTCCAGATACAATCATTGGTGGGCATGCTGCAGACCTTGGGTCCTGACGGGGAAATCGAGCTGAAATGTGGCTCACATGTAGCTCAGCTGTTGAGTAAGCTCCCCGCATAACAGCGAGCTGACTTCCGCCGGCACCAATTCAGACAGTCCAAAGCGACCCCCACTCTGTGTGATCTGTCTGAATGGCTTCGTTACGAGTCGTGGTGTCAGGGCTTCGACGCTCAGACCATCGGCAGAAGCAGCAGAGACAAGCAGCATGTAAAGACTGACGTTCGCCCTGTGAAACGGACAGCGACAGTCCTGCATGGCACTGGAGAGCCTTCAGAGACTGCCTCCCAGCCACAGAAGGAGAGTTCAGAGAACAGGGACGGCAAAGGTAAAGTCTATTGCGCCTACTGCGAGAGCATTGAGCACTACCTCAGTCAGTGCAGTGACGTCGCCGAACTTTCTAAAGACCAGCTCAAAGAGTGGATCCAGGTTAACAAACGGTGCTGGCGTTGCGCACGAAAACATCCAAGAAGCCCAATGCACGTTGAAGAAGCCCTGCAATATCTGCCAGGGAAAACACCTCCGTGCTCTTCACGAGATAAATATAAAGCCGGCGAAGAGCAGCGAAGAAACAGCAGCTAATGAAGTGAGCTGCTGTACCAACTCTATTCCTAACTCCCTTCACCTGGACAGACCTGGAGCTGAAAACCGTGCCTTGTTAAAGGTTGTCCCGGTGCTCGTGTGACCGGTCTACTTTTTTATTGCGTTGTGTAGGAAAGACAGGACAACCCCTCTCATGCATGGGATCTGTATTCTGTCGCATATAAACAAAACAGGACAGGTTTCAGAAAACGTCGGATCAGCTCCTGCTGTAGCCTACGCAAGAATTGGGACCCACATTAGACATAAGACACATTAGGAATGGATACAATAAATTACAGGGGCAGACCACATACCTCTTTCTACATGTCCAAAGCGGGAAAGAGGCAGAAGTCAGGGGGGGGGGGACGTACGTTTTATAGCTACTAACAGGAAATGGCGTCACAACAGGGAGGGGCTACTATAAGCATTTCCTGATGATATAATAAAATAGCAATGTTGGCAATGACAATAATAATAATAATAATAATAATAAGAATCATGTGGTGATACTTTGTGTAATTATATAACATTGTTTGGTTATGACGTTTTTAACCATGCTACACTCGTACACTATAGAGAGCGCACCCTGGACACCTTTGCAATCCTCGACGACGGGTCCGAGAGGACCATGCTACTCTCAGCCGCAGCTAAGTCCCTTGGCATGAAAGGCTTCCCCGAAGATCTCCCTCCGTGCGCAGTCTGCCAGGACATCGAAGTACTCCATGGACACTCCATGTCCTTCCGGGTCTCCACAGCTGCAAACCTCCAGTGTAGTTGTAAGATAGATGGTGCCTTCACTGCCAGCCGCCTCAGCTTAGCTGGGCTAAGGTATGCTGGGCAAGCTCCAAAGTGCACTGAATAGCATGAAATGAAAGAGGGAAAAAGTAATTCTAAAACGATTAGGAAGTGTTAGGACTAATTATTCTGACCTTTCCACCTTTGCCTCGGGGTCCTGACTTTGTTTTGTACTTAAACACAGAGGGCACAAAATTAGGATTCTGTTGAGTCCAGTGACGCCTCACCTGTAAATAGCCAGACGCACCACATTAGCCAAATAATACCAGCTAACGCTGCTTATCGGTTACTTTAGATATTAGTCTCCATCTAAACTAGGCATTCCAGTGAAACCAAAGAGTAGATAGATAACTTACCTGATATAAAATGGCCGTTGTCCAAAGGAGTTGAATCAAGTGCAACTGGACTTGGTATATACCCGTGAAGACGTTTCGCCTCTCATCCAAGAGGCTTCCTCAGTTCGTGCCTTTCTGACTAGACCAAGCTAGTCTGACTGGCTGGTGATGAGACTCAGAATTTAAAAGGCCGCTGCAAACGCCAGCACTTTGGATCGTGTCCTCAGTCCAGTTTTCATCAATACGTTTGATGACTTGCAGCCACAGGCGCCTCCGGTGGCTCTGAAATGGCCGTGATCCCGTCGGAATTGGGTAAAACTTCAGTCCGCTGTTGGTAGAGTAGCGATTCGTACAGCCAAACACACAACAACTGCATATTTTGATGCTGGTCATACTTCTGAATAAACTTTGTAATCTCCTCTTCCTTGTCTGAATCCGTGAATGAATGGGAGACTCGGGGGTAGTGTTTCACTGTAAAAGGGTCTGTATAACACAATTATAAAAATAATGTGCTTGCAAGTTAAACCAACATTTTCGTCTTTTAAAAAAGTTTTACGTTGAGATTTTTTTTGCTTCAATAAGTTTTATTCTCTCAATTCTTTTGTTTGATATTTAAGAAGTATTGTTTGATTTTGACACAAATCTGATTCCAGTTTATTGAGCATGCGTGGTGACGTCAGGCTGTTAGCAGCAGTATTGCTGCTGTGCGCTTTAGCGATAATACTTCTATTCAGGATTACACGGAGGAAGCCAACATGAAAACCTGTGAAAAATAAACGTGTTATTTGTGTTTAAATGCTGTGGGACCTCTAGCAACTTTTCTTTTACCGTTCTACGTTTCAACTTGTTCTTAAAAAGTTGGGATGAATGCGTTTGTCCATCTTTACCACACAGATAAAATACATTCATAGAAGTCCACGTGCACGCCTCACAAACATCCGGGTATGTTTTTTGCGATCTTTTATTTTAAAACTTATTCATGAATAAAATTATAGAATTTTACTAAATAGAAACACGATGATGGTTAGAGCGTGTGTGTGTGTGTGAGAGCGAGCAAGAACGAGAGCACTCATCTAACAGCGCAGCTGGGCTGCCACCCTGTGGCAGACTGTTGACATTACAACCATGCAGTCCTTTCTGATGTAAAACAGGAATCTAGTTCGATTTCGTGAGATTTAAAATTTCTCCGCTTCTATTTCAGCTAACCAACTGAGACCATTTCGAGGCAGGACGGCCGGATGAACATCTATTTGGTATTTTGACATGTGCTGGTAAAAAAGCACTCACAAGGCGTTGGTTACTTCCTGAACCCCCCACAATACAGGAGTGGATCGATATAGTAAATGACATGTTATGTTATGGAAAAGATGACCTTTTCCCCTCCGTCTTCAGAAAAATAAGTTTGTTAAATTCTGGACCAAGTGGGTCAAATATGTGAGGCCCTTAAGGCCAGATTTTGGGGAGATATTGAATAAATTAGATTTTAATACACCCTCTCTCTTACTACCCTCACGCTCCCTTTTCCCTACCACGCATTGGGAACCTTCACTCTCCGTACCACAAACTGGGAATCCTCATATCACCTCTCTCCTGTATAGTCTTATGTACAGACTTCACCTCTCCCAAATTGTACGAAGTTCTTAAAGTTTCCCTTTTTATATAAATATATATTTTTTTCTAACTTTCTCTTGTAACTTAAAAAAAACCATGAACAGCAGAGGAAAATTAAACTGTTATTGTTTTGATATACATTTTGTAATATATACTGCTGTGAAAAATAAAGAATAAAAAAAAAACAGACCATAAATGAGGGGGAAAGTAGGTCATAAAAGATTTGAAGAAAAAAAAACCAAAACCCATCTACTTGTATGATTTTGTTATGAAGGACTTCCTGTAGTATTTCTGACATTTCTGGAGGAGGCAGTACTGTTTATTACCTCTGAACCAGGGATGGGCAACATGGTCCAGAAACGGCTGGTGTGGGTGAAGGTCTTTGTTTCAACCAAGCATTGACACACCTGAGTCTACAAATCAAGGTCCTTAGCAAAGACTGTTGGTTAACTAAGACTCAGGTGTGTCACTGCTTGGTTGGAACAAAGACCTGCACCCACAACGGCCCTTTCTGGACCATGTTGCCCATCCCTGGAATGAGTCACAATCCAACCTGACGTCAACAGGTGAAAATTTCTGCCGTTGAGGCGAGATGCTTCTGTTCTTCCATCTGAGCTTTCACTTTTTCTGGATACTGGCATCAGTCATTTGCAACAAGACAAAAAATAAATAAAATAGAAATAACACCACTCAAACAAGGGATACTTCAACAACTTTATTTAAAAAGGAGACACAGATAGTTTCTCCAAGTTGGAGAATCATTTTTAATAAGAGAAACTTGTAAAGGAACCAAACACCATGGGATTTTTATGGCTGTATTGCTGCTTGGCAGTAACATTAAATTTGGCAGAACGGCTGTTAAACAACTAAACACTCAAAACGGCCTTTTTGTACAAAGGCTTTCGTGTGACTAACTGATAGACGTCGACCGTGTCGTGTCTAGATGGTAACCCTAGATTTGCAAAACTCTCGTGCTAACTTAACCTCAACCTAACCTTAAACCAACGTTTACTTTAACCTAACCATGAACCGATAGCTAACCCACAACTTAATCTTGAGCTCAACTTAAGCCTAGTGTTGTGATACCAGACAATCGGAGATCCCCGCCTACCAATGTCCAGGGACTTCTAAATGCAAGCTAGTTGCTGCAACAGTGGCCGCTAACAAACCTACACTTACTAATTTGGAAATCTAGGACAAAATTGTGCCTCCCTCCATCCTCCTCCGTAGTGAAACATACTACAGATTTACCCTAACCTCAAGCTTACTTTGTGAGTGTGCGAGAATTTTGTAAATCTAGGGTCGCCACCAAGAAAGCACCAAGCCAACGGCTTTCAGATATGAAACCAGTTCTTTAAGAGAAAAGTAAATCAACAGTAAAAAGATGATTGCCCTGTTGTTTATTTGGAACAAATTAAATGCAGCTCTATCCAAAACACATTCACCATTTAAGGGTAATTGTTTTTTTTTGTGTTTTTTTTTTTACAACCTGGATCTTATTATCATACTTTTTTGCCACCCAGGTTGCAGAAACCCAATAAGCCTGTAAAGGACCAGCCGTTCTTCCTTTCTCTAGTACTCCTCTCCTTCTTCATCCTCCTCAAACGAGTCGAGGCCAACCTCCTCGTAGTCCTTCTCCAGGGCGGCCATGTCTTCTCTGGCTTCGGAGAACTCGCCCTCTTCCATTCCCTCTCCAACGTACCAGTGGACGAAGGCCCTCTTAGCATACATGAGGTCAAATTTGTGGTCCAGACGGGCCCAGGCCTCAGCGATGGCGGTGGTGTTGCTCAGCATGCAGACGGCCCGCTGGACCTTGGCCAGGTCTCCTCCAGGGACCACAGTGGGTGGCTGGTAATTGATGCCAACCTTGAAGCCTGTAGGACACCAGTCCACAAACTGAATGCTACGCTTCGTCTTGATGTTGCTGATGGCCGTGTTGACATCTTTGGGCACTACGTCCCCACGGTACAGCAGGCAGCAGGCCATGTATTTCCCGTGACGCGGGTCGCACTTCACCATCTGATTGGCTGGTTCGAAGCAGGAGTTGGTGATCTCAGCCACAGACAGCTGCTCGTGGTAGGCCTTCTCGGATGAGATGACAGGTGCGTAGGTGGCCAGCGGGAAGTGGATGCGAGGGTACGGCACCAGGTTGGTCTGGAACTCGGTTAAGTCCACGTTTAGTGCGCCGTCGAAGCGCAGCGAGGCAGTAATGGAGGAGACAATCTGGCTGATGAGACGGTTGAGGTTGGTGTAGGATGGACGCTCAATGTCCAGGTTCCTGCGGCAGATGTCATAGATGGCCTCGTTGTCTACCATGAAGGCGCAGTCAGAGTGCTCCAGTGTGGTGTGGGTGGTCAGGATGGAGTTGTACGGCTCCACCACGGCCGTCGACACCTGAGGAGCTGGGTAGATGGCAAACTCCAACTTAGACTTCTTGCCAAAGTCTACGGAGAGACGCTCCATCAGCAGGGAGGTGAAGCCAGAGCCGGTTCCTCCACCGAAAGAGTGAAAGACGAGGAAACCTTGCAGCCCCGTGCACTGGTCAGCCTGCATTTAAAATGAGTTTGAAATGTAAAAACATCATTTTATAACCTCTTAAGCCACCACTGGACTACCTAATGAGACAATCACAAATCCTGTGAAATGAAAACTGTATTTTCACTCTTGTTAACGTTTATCTGCACTTAATTTACATCTATTTAACACTATGTTCTAGAAATATATAGATATATATATCATTATTTTTTGTGTTTATGATAATGATGTTTTTCTCTTGACAAATGTAAGGATTTTTAGTCACGTTATCATACAGTTGCAGGCGTGCACTAACAAAAATGAATGAGTGAGAATGAGAGAAGACGACTGATCTTCTACCAGTAACCCGAAACCGGCCGAATTCGGAAGTTCCTTTAGCCACATTAATAATAAGAAAGCATAGAGATGTTTGAAGTGTTTGTTAAATATGGCATTATTGTTTAATAACTATTCTATAATCTTCCTCTATTTTGTAGACTCTTGTAAATATGTTTTGTATGTTTATAAAGGAAAACAACCCACAAAAACAAAGTGAAACTAGCCAATAGCATATCGATGCCACATTCATCTGAAAATTCCTGGCCATGACTGCTTCTGAATGCCGTGTCAATCCCGTGAACCTAATAGCTAATGTACAGTACTGACCCGTCTGGATAATGTACAGCACTGACCCGTCTGGATAATGTACAGTAATGACCCATCTGGATAACGTACAACACTGATCCGTCTGGATAATGTACAACACTGACCCGTCTGGATAATGTACAGCACTGACCCGTCTGGATAATGTACAACACTGATCCATCTGGATAATGTACAGCACTGACCCGTCTGGATAATGTACAGTACTGACTCGTCTGGATAATGTAAAAGCCTGACCCGTCTGGATAATGTACAACATTGACCCGTCTGGGTAATGTACAACACTGACTCGTCTGGATACTGTACAACACTGACCCGTTTGGATAATGTACAATACTGACTCGTCTGGATAATGTACAACACTGACCCATCTGGATAATGTACAACACTGACTCGTCTGAATAATGTTCAACTGACAACAGTGGGATATTTTTTGACTTTATGTGAAACAAACTTTGCAGTAACGTCTCTCACCAGTTTGCGTATTCTGTCCAGCACAGAGTCGATGATCTCCTTCCCGATGGTGTAATGGCCACGGGCGTAGTTGTTGGCCGCGTCTTCCTTCCCTGAGATCAGCTGCTCTGGATGGAAGAGCTGACGGTACGTACCGCTACGGACCTCATCTGACACATAGAGACACACACTTAGATTTATACAACCACATATATATATATACACACACACATATATATATAGATATACATAAATATGTAAAAGAACCACCTGAACGACCCATGACAACTGGACTGGTTCTCGTCCGCCCAGGTGTTCCTCTGTTTCTTGTGACATTTTCATTGTTGTGGTTTTTTATTTTTAGATTGTTCTTGATATCTTAATTGTTTTTATCCACTTGCTTTGGCAATATTGTTCCCGTACTTTCATGCTAAGAAAACTTTGTTAATTGAACTTGAGAGTCAACCCCCCCCCCACACACACACACCGCGTCTCTTTCTTCGTATAGGGAAATGCTTGCATTTTTCCCTCTTTCAACCATGTCTTATATAAAATTGTTAGCAAGTTATTGTTATTGATGTAAAGTTTGATTAAAAATAATTTGGGGTGGGCTTCTGGGTAGCGTAGCAGTCTATTCCATTGTCTACCAACACGGGGATCGCTGGTTTGAATCCCCGTGTTGCCTCCGGCTTGGTTGGGCGTCCTTACAGACACAATTGGCCATGTCTGCGGGTAGGAGCCGGATGTGGGTATGTGTCCTGGGGCCTCATCTACCAGTCGTTACTATGGGCAAACTTGTGCGTACACACCCATGGGATTTCTTAGCCCTGGGTTGTCTCAGAGACCAGTGTAGAACCTGTGTAACCCCTGAATTTAGACACCGACATCTTTGCAGGCCTGGGTGATTACTTGTTACAAGAGGTAGACAATAGATGTTAGGAAGAAGGAATTACAAATAACAAATAGCGCCCCTTCTGGTTGGTCAGGGCGCCTGTTCGGGGGGAAGGGGGAACTGGAGGGAATAGCGTGATCCTTCCACGTGCTACGTCCCCCTGGTGAAACTCCTCACTGTCAGGTGAAAAGAAGCGACTGGTGACTCCGCATGTATAGGAGGAGACATGTGGTAGTCTGCAGCCCTCCCCAGATCAGCAGAGGGGGGTGGAGCAGAGACCGGAACGGCTCAGAAGAGTGGGGTAATTGGCTGGATACAATTGGGAGAAAAGAGGGGGTGAACCCCCCCCTCCAAATAAACAAATACTAATTTGGGGTGCATGATGCCAACAGTGTCTCAGGAAGTAGAGCAGGTCGTCTGGTAACTGGAGGGTTGCTGGTTCGATCCTCGGCTCCTCCTTGCAAAAATGTGGAGGTGTCCTTGAGCAAGACACCAAACCCCTGGGGTGCGCAGATAGCATAGCGGTCTATTCCGTTGCCACCAACACGGAATCGCTGGGTCGAATCCCCGTGTTACCTCCGACTTGGTCGGGCGTCCCTATAGACACAATTGGCCATCTCTGCAGGTGGGAAGTCAGATGTGGGTATGTGTCCTGGTCGCTGCACTAGCACCTCCTCTGGTCGGTCGGGGCGCCCCCGGATTGGCAGAGAGGGGGTGGAGCAGCAAACGGGACAGCTCAAAAAGAGCGGGGTAATTGGCCAGATACAAATTGGGAAGAAAAAGGGGGGAAATTGAAAAAAGAAAAAGAAAAAAAGACACCAAACCCCTAACTGCCCCTGATGAGCTGCTTGTTACCTTGCATGGCTGACATCACCGTGTGTGTGAGGCGTTCACGGATTGTAAAGCGTTTTGAGTGGCTGTTGCAGCTAGAAAAGCCCTACATAAATGTAGTCCATTCATCATATATAAATGTAGTCCAGTCATCATGTGTGTGTGTGTGTGCGTGTAGTCCATTCGTCATATATACTAAATATAGTCCATTCATCATATATAAATGTAATCCAGTCATCATATATAAATGTAGTCCATTTGTAGTCGTCATCATATATAAATGTAGTCCAGTCATCATATATAAATGTAGTCCATTCATCAAACATAAATGTAGTCGTCATCATGTGTGTGTGTGTGTGTGTGTGTGTGTGTGTGTGTGTGTGTGTGTGTGTGTGTGTGTAGTCCATTCATCATATATAAATGTAGTCCATTCATCATCTATAAATGTAGTCCAGTCATCATATATAAATGTAGTCCAGTCATCAAATATGTGTGTGTGTGAGCACACAGGGCGTGTGTGACGCGTCAGTGCAGTAGTACTGGGGTAGTAGTGCTTGTAGTTAGTGCATGCTGCTTGCTACTTTCTGCTTTCAGCTACTGCCGCCGGCTAGCCCTCTTGAAGAGGGTGAAAAGAGGAGCCGAGTGCATAAGTCTCCTCCTGCCGGTACATAGCCTCTCCGTCGCCAAGACTTCTGTAGTGCCACACATGGTAACTGGGTACTTTGTGGTCCCAGGCCAAACTGTAGGGGATCTCGGAGCAGCAGTAGGCCCCAGAGAGAAGGCGCGCAGGCCCACCGGTGTGTGGACACACCCTGGCGTCTCTCAACCACTGCCCCAGCTATGGGCTAATAGCAACTAAGTCCTCAACGGCAGAGTGGGCGCAAGATGGTGGCTGTGAAGAGCGCCACAACGGCCACAAAGGCGGAAGAAGGCTGCAGCAAAGAAGGGCCCCCAGTTGTCTTGGTCTCCATGCCGCTGGATCCTGACCTTTCTATGCCAAGGACTGTGTGGAGGCTGCCTGTGCACCAGCCTCCCCACATTAAAAGATTCCACGCACAGGCGGTGGAAGTGGTGACAGGGGCAGGACCGTGAAGTCTGGCAGCTCCTAGCCACAACCTGACACATAGGCGGTGGGTGTCTGATTCAGTCGCTAAGCTCTTGGGCTGAGGCAGAAAGAGCTTTTCGGCAGCTGTATCCACGACTGAGCAGCCCTATTTAGGATCCACTCTGCTCACCCCAGTAGGGGAAGGGGCTGGAAAAGGTGCCCTAAACATAGCCTGCCTCGAAAACTCCTGTCTGGGCTACCGCACCCAGAGGGATCACCATTAAGCGGTCAGAAACATAAACAGAAGCAAACTTACATTGGAACCTGGAACGTGCGGACCCTCATGGACAACAAACACAGTGATCGACCCGAAAGGTGAACTGCCATCATCGCCAGGGAGCTAAGGAGATTCCGGATCGATATAGCAGCACTCTCCGAAACCCGACTGGCTAATGAAGGGCAGCTGAAGGAGGAAAAAGGCAGATACACTTTCTTTTGGAAAGTGTATCTGCTTAAGTCCTGCTTAAGTCTATCACCATGAACGCCTGCAAAAGCACACTTGGTTACAAATCCCGGAAACATCAAGACTGGTACGATGAGAATGACAACGAAATCCAACAGCTCATTGACATCAAGCGGCAAACCTTCATTGCCTGGCAAAATGACATCAACTGCAAGGCTAAAAGAGTAGCCCATGCCATAGCAAAGGCAGCTGTTCAATCTCGGATTAGGCAACTGAAGAACCAGTGGTGGACAAGGAAGGCTCTGGAGATCCAGCAGCTTGCTGACTGTGGGGATACCAGAGGTTTCTTCGATGCCAAAAGAGTGGTATATGGCCCCAGCCACCGCTGCCTAGCCCCCCTTCGCTCCAAAGATGGGCTAATGCTGCTGAAAGACAATGAGTCAATTACCAACAGATGGAAAGAGCATTATGAGGAGCTACTGAACAGGGACACAACTACTGAGATGGAGGCCCTTGACCAACTCAACTCCCTCAACAACCCATCAATGAGAATATGGGAGCACCACCCAGTCGGAACGAGGTGCAGGATGCCATAAGGAAGATGAAAAACAACAAGGCCACTGGACCTGACGGCATCCCAGCAGAAATCCTGAAGGATGGTGGGCCAGTTCTCCTTAGTCACATCCACGCCCTGCTCCTCAAAATATGGGAAAAGGAGGAAATCCCTGCACAACTTAGGGATGCCCTCATTGTCTCCATCTTTAAGAAGGGAGACAAAGCAGACTGCAGAAATTACCATGGCATTTCCCTCCTATCCACCACTGGGAAAACTCTCGCCCAGGTTTTGGCTAATAGACTCCTCCCCCTGTCAGAAAACATTCTCCCTGAGTCTCAGAGTGGGTTTTGCCCAACTAGAAGTACCATGGACATGATTTTCACTGCTCGTCAACTACAGGAAAAATGCCGGGAACAAAATCAACCACTATACATGGCCTTCATAGACCTCACCAAAGCCTTGGACTCTGTGAACCGTCAGGCTCTGATGCTGGTTCTGGCAAAAATTGGCTGCCCGGACAAATACATCCGGATACTGAGGCTGTTGCATGACAATATGTCAGCCACAGCACTCAGTGGCAGTGGAGATGAAACGGAACCCTTCAGGGTTCACACTGGAGTCAAGCAGGGCTGTGTCATTGCTCCTACCCTGTTCTCCATTTTCATTTCTACTATCCTCCATCTTATGGGTAAACACCTGCCACAAGGAGTCAGAATCATGTACAGAACCGACAGCCAACTCCTGAACATCAACAGATTCAGGGCTAAAAGCAGAACCACCACCATATCCATCATGGAGCTGCAGTATGCCGATGACAATGCCCTTGTGGCCCATTCAGAAGAGGACCTACAGTGCATTCTGGATGCTTTTGCCAAGGCATACAAGCAGCTTGGTCTGGCCCTTAACATAAAAAAGACCCAGATCCTCTACCAGCCACCACCCAACACAAATAACCCTGCTCCACCCCCAACTATCTATGTTGACAAAACCAGACTGGAAAATGTGGACCACTTTACATACTTCAGAAGCCTCCTATCCTCCAAAGCTAATATTGATGAGGAAATACACCACCGCCTCAGCTGTGCCAATGGGGTTTTCTCAAAATTGAGGAAAAGGGTCTTTGAAAACCGCGACCTCCAGGCCAGAACAAAAATTCTGGTCTACAAAGCGGTAGTGTTGCCCACCCTACTGTATGGATCAGAATCCTGGACCACATACAGCAGGCACCTGAAGGCACTAGAGGCACATCATCAGAGGTGCCTCCGAAAAATCCTCAAGATCACCTGGGAAGATAGACGCACCAACACCAGCGTCCTGGAGGAGGCTAACATTCCCGCTATCACTGCCACCATTGCTGAACACCAGCTCAGATGGACTGGCCATGTCATCCGTATGCCTGACTCTCGCCTTTCAAAACAAGTCCTATACTCCCAGCTTCTCACAGGACAACGTGCCCCGGGTGGTCAAAAGAAAAGGTATAAGGATAACATCCAAACGAACATCAAAAAATGCCACATAGACCCTAAGACCGGAGAGGACACAGCAACCAACAGGGCGACCTGGAAAAAAACTTGTCCGGGAAGGAGCTGCACTTTATAATAATGATCTCCGACGTGCTGCAGAAGACAAGCGCAGACTCAGAAAGGAGGGAGTTTCCACCAAAAAGGCCCAAACCAATCCCACAATTACCACCGCCCACCCCTGCCCACACTGCATCAAAATATGCGGCTCCAGGATTGGCCTCTTGGTCCACCTGAAGACCCACAAGGACCAAGAAGGAGGACAGTCATACTCGAACCCGAGTGACCGCCGATGATGATGATGATGGTGTGTGTGTAGTCCATTCATCATATATAAATGTAGTCCAGTCATCATATATCGGGCAGCTAATTGTTTTAATTGTTTATAAATGTGCCATCAGTGTGGGGACAGATATCAAAATGATGCCCAAATGTGTGCCACTCATATGTGTTTACTATGTACTAGGGCAAGTTTATTTGTGAAGTACATTTCATTTGCACTGGCAATACAAGTTGCTTTATAGAGAATGCGTAGAAATCATTAAATAAAAAAATATGAAAACAAAAAGAAATAAAAGCAACATAACATAAAAATATATTTTTAAAGGAGACATCAGAGGCCAAAAATAGAAAGTGTAGAAATAAAGGTTGAACATTAAGGATCAATGTGAAAATTGGTCAAAGAGCATCTGTCAGTATGAAGATTCAGAACCAGACTCACCGATAACGGTTGGCTCCAGGTCCACAAAGATGGCCCGTGGGACGTACTTCCCGGCGCCAGTGTCGCTGAAGAAGGTGGTGAAGGAGTCGTCGTAGCCTCCTGATGGCTTGTCGGACGGCATCTGACCATCGGGCTGGATGCCGTGCTCCAGACAGTACAGCTCCCAGCAGGTGTTCCCCATCTGCACGCCGGCTTGACCCACATGGACAGAGATGCACTCACGCTGAGGAGGAAGATGGACAGAGATGAAGGTCTGTCTGAAACAGAAGCTCCAAAAGATGACCAACACCACGAGAAGACACACAAACACCCGGCACTGCCCTTAATGTATGTCATGTATTTCTCCCAAGGACTCTTATGCTATGTATTCTATTTCTCTTGTAGTACTCTTACTCTGCAGTATGTCATGTTCCACTACGCCAGACCAGATTTAACTACTCTGTGTGTCGTCAACCCCAGCCCTCCATCCATCATCCAAACCGCTTATCCTGCTCTCAGGGTCGCAGGGATGCTGGAGCCTATCCCAGCAGTCATTGGGCAGCAGGTGGGGAGACACCCTGGACAGGCCCCCAGTCCATCACAGGGCACACACACACACATATATATATAACATTGATCTACATATATAATATTGATCTACATATAACAGATCTACATATACAACATAGAGATACATATATAACATAGACCTACATATATAACAGAGCTCTACATATATAACATAGATGTACACATATAACAGATCTACATACATAGACCTTACATATATAACATAGAGCTACATATATAACACAGATCTACATTTATAACAGAGCTACATATTAGGGGTGCAACGGTCCAGTTAGCCCACGGTTCGGTTCGTACCTCGGTTTTTGGGTCACGGTTTCGGTTCGGTTTCGAATTACATTGTTGGTGAAATAAGTTCGGGAGGGAATAACGTAGTGCGGATCGAGCGTATGCGTTAGCTGATGAAAGCCCACATCTCGAACCACCGAAAAGGGCTGCATGTCTTTAGCAATGAACACCCCCCGGGGCTGCACGGGTTATTGTTTTGTGTTTCTCTGAGTTGGCACTATAGGTTTGTTGGAAAGCATCTCCGATAGACGGTTGTTTTGTTCACTGGTGCGGTTACCCGTGCGTCTGTCCTGCTTCCAGAGAGTGAGACATCTGGGTGGTGCCGGCGGAGATGCTGGCTCATATTGGAAGTGTTTCCACTTGCGTAGTACGGGACATGGGTCAAGCAATGCTTGCAGCACACAGTGTTATTTCTGTCCACTGTTTTGTCTCCCTCATCGTTGTATTCAACAGCAACCCCGAAATGTCCGCAGATTTGTATGAAGACGGTGCTTCTTCAAACTTTTCTCTCTCTATTCCTCCACTCGCCATGACTTTTTTTTCTGCTTCTGCGAGCTACCGCCATCTTTTCAACTCGACTGTCGGCTCCAGTTACAAGGGGGGTGGGGGTGGGGGGGCTAACAGTGATTGGATATTGACTCGTGGGGCGGGGTTTTCTGCAGCAGGCTGTCTCAGCCTGCCTGCACACAGTGAAGAATCCATTCTCCGGCAGTAAGAAACGCCTGTCAACTATTCAGGCACATTTTAACTGCAAAACCGAAAACCCACGGTCCATAAGGGCGGGTTGAACCGTACAGGGCGGACCGTACGGTTCGGTTTTAAACCGAAAACCGTTGCAAGCCTACTACATATATAACATAGATCTACATATATAACCACAGAGCTACATACTATCACAGAGATGGGATGATGAATTTCATGCCACAGTCTCAAGAAACAAACATTGTTTCTAAGCTTCGTCTTTAAGTCATGTCTTATGTGAGAATGAACAACAAGTGATTCTGTGTCACAGTGGCCCCCCGGGGACAAAACACATGCAGGACTGAAGAACAAACACAAAGAGAAATCCACTCTAAACCCAAAAGTACTGCAAATACTAAAACAAATACAAACGTGAAGGCACAAACATTGAGTAAAATGTGGCCCAAATGTAGAAAAATGCAAAAACCCAAAGAAATTGCAAAGAAATGTGATGCAAGTCAGAAACAATGATCTCTAGTGAGTATTGGGATTGATGACCTCAGATAAGGTCAACAACCTCCAACACATATAAGAGAGATGTTCATGTGATCATTGTGTATGTGTGTGAGAGACCATCTTACAATGCTGTGATTGCAACTATTCCCCAATCCTCTGTGACTAGTACACATGGCCACTGTAACTCTAGTTAGTGGGCAATTTGCATATGATACCAATCATTTGTTTCAGTCGTCATGCCACTGTATTGTTTATAAGGGTGGGGATACCTACAGTCAGTTGAGACCGAAGAGGTCCCTTAGGGCCCAGACACACCAAACCCACTGGTGGCGACAAAGGTCGACTTCTGTCTGGGCCAAAAAGTAGCACTTGAACACACCGCAAAGACTACAGCTGACGCCCTGATTCACTAGCTTAGCGCTGATTCACTAAGCTGAACAGCCAATCAGAGTGATCTCTCTCACCGACGGGCTCCACCAATTCAATATGCTGAATCGGCTGAAAAGCTGCCGACAGGGGTCCAACTAGTGCTGACGGTGCGGGATACACCACAAAAACTAGGGCCACAGACACCCACCGACGGCCCAACATTGGCCGATGGCCGACCGTCAGCCTGGTGTGTCAGGGCCCTTTGATGAGTGATGAAACATTTGTGTCTGATTCACCTTTCTGGGACACGACTGCCATTTCAACCAATGATGAGAAGAGAACGGCCTGGAAAGACCTGGAAAGGTCGCTAAGTGTTCTGGTGTCCTGTTATGGTGTCAGGTCAGAAGCAGGATTCCTTTGGGAGGTCCTCTGGTCTGGTTGATGTCAGTTTGGCACCTTTATGTGGGATGGGTCGAAGACCACTTTGCAGACTCAGTGTAGAAAGGACTTTGCTTACAAGTATCTGGTGAGATTCCTACGGGGGAGACGAAGGGGTCCTCACTACACACGGGTCCTTTCCTCAGCACCCGCCGTGCCTCTCTGTACTGAATGCAAATATTTTGACCTCTTTAACAAGAAAAGAGGATGCTTCTCCGGCTGTCAATCACCCATGAGTGACAAATGGCAGCCGTGCGCCAGCATAAGTGGGCGGGGTTAAAAAAAACAACGGAGTTTTCAGCCACTTTCATGTTTGGCCCTCATTTCCAAAATGAAATGATGTCCGTGTTGTCAAATTAGACGACCATGAGTCATTTAAATGGCATGTGTTCTAATGGGTATGATGCCAAAAGCTCCCACCGTGATTAATGAGAACTGATTTGCATATAAGTGGCAGCAGCTCTGAGCGGTAATAACCGCTGCGTGTAGTGTCCCTGAATATGAGGCGACACGGAGCTGATAAGCGGGCGGTGTGGACAGCTCCGTGTCGTAAGATAGTGAGGAAGGGCCAAAGTACTTCCACACCCTGCTGAAGTATTTCTAACCCGGGTACACGGGAGGGACGAACCAGTGAAACAAGCATTAGGAACAGCCAGGCTAAGTTTTTATCTTGTGTCAGTGAGCTGCGACCAAGACAAACCAGATGATAATAAAACCAGTCCTGATGAGTCCTGATCTAAAGCTCTCTGAGAAAACAGCGACACTTTAAATCTCAATGCAACTTTATTGATTATGTAGAATAGAATTTCAGGATTTAACCCTCCACTTTGTGTGTGTTCATCTGTTTAGCTTCATCAGTGTATTTTTTATTTTGGATTCCCCCCGCTTTCTCCCCAAACCCAACCAATTACTCCACTCTTCCGAGCCGTCCCGGTCGCTGCTCCACCCCCTCTGCCGATCCGGGGAGGGCTGCAGACTACCACATGCCTCCTCCCATACATGTGGAGTCACCAGCCGCTTCTTTTCACCTGACAGTGAGGAGTTTCACCAGGGGGATGTAGCGTGTGGGAGGATCACGCTACCCCCCCCCCCCGAACAGGAGCCCTGACTGGCCAGAGGAGGCGCTAGTACAGCGACCAGGACACATACCCACATCCGGCTTCCCACCCACAGACACGGCCAATTGTGTCTGTAGGGATGCCCGACCAAGCTGGAGGTAACACGGCAATTTGAACCAGCGAGCCCCATGCTTGTAGGCAACGGAATAGACCGCTACGCTACCCGGACACCCTTCATCAGTGTATTTTGACTAAAGCAATGGTCATCAACAATGGGTCAGCTGCTGCTGGTAATAGGACACGCACGCGCACACACCTAACATTCTTCCCTACTGCAGCAGGGAAGTGTAAAAGTTACTGAGGCTTTGTGGACTACAGGAAGTTTACTTTGTTAAGCTTGACTACAAGAAACGCTGACAGGTCTCAGCACGTCCACGTCCAAACTGTGGAGAAAGCCACACAGCTCGTCCATGTCAGTCTGAATCTCTGGGTGGACCAGAAAACACGTTCAAGTTAAGACGTAACATGGGATAAAACATCTTGTTCCTCCCCAGCTGACAAGACCGGTCAACTCCAACAAGTGTCTTCAATTGGGATCAAACCTCGTTCCCGGTAAAACCCTCCGATTCACTCGAGTCTGAAAGGACATGGAAGTGGGGCAGGCTAAGGTAGCTGCTAGCCCATGCAGACCGGCAGGTCCGACAACACCGAGGGCGGTCTGACAGAACGTGGAAGAGGGGCAGGCTAAGGTAGCTGCTAGCCCATGCAGACCGGCAGGTCCGACAACACCGAGGGCGGTCTGACAGAACGTGGAAGAGGGGCAGGCTAAGGTAGCTGCTAGCCCATGCAGACCGGCAGGTCCGACAACACCAAGGGCGGTCTGACAGGACGTGGAAGTGGGGCAGGCTAAGGTAGCTGCTAGCCCATGCAGACCGGCAGGTCCGACAACACCGAGGGCCGTCTGACAGGACGTGGAGGTGGGGCAGGCTAAGGTAGCTGCTAGTCCATGCAGACCGGCAGGTCCGACAACACCAAGGGCGGTCTGACAGGACGTGGAAGTGGGGCAGGCTAAGGTAGCTGCTAGCCCATGCAGACCGGCAGGTCCGACAACACCGAGGGCCGTCTGACAGGACGTGGAGGTGGGGCAGGCTAAGGTAGCTGCTAGTCCATGCAGACCGGCAGGTCCGACAACACCGAGGGCGGTCTGACAGGACGTGGAAGCGGGGCAGGCTAAGGTAGCTGCTAGCCCATGCAGACCGGCAGGTCCGACAACACCGAGGGCCGTCTGACAGGATGTGGAAGCGGGGCAGGCTAAGGTAGCTGCTAGCCCATGCAGACCGGCAGGTCCGACAGTCTTCCTGGCTGGCGTCTTGGACAGAGAAATTTTTTTTTGTTTTTTTGTGTGGATATGTTGGATATGTGTGTGTTCTTGTAGTCTGCATGTGTTGTCTGTGTTGCAGGTGCATGGAATGAAACAACAAATAAATGCTCCTGATTTGCTCTGGAAAAGCTGGCAGTAAACAGCATGTTGTGCAACGTTGTTAGAAACCAGAGGAAACAAAGGAGCTTTTCTAACTCGCCACTTCAGCCGTTTGCTGCTTGTATGATTTGTATGATTTTCTGTTAAGGCTCCCACTTTCTCTGTCCTCTCTCGTTGTGTTAGATGCTGTACTCTTGTTTTGTCTCTCAGTGGAGGTTTCATAAAGGAGCTTTTTAAAATAATAATAATAAAAAAAAAACAACTTCCAGCTGTTTGAAGTGAGTAGAGATATGACATTACATCAAACTATGAGTACGTTCAGTCTTCTGTTTTAGAGACGCGACTTTAAGTCTCATGACAGCCAAACTATTTTTGTCACCACAACCCCTCCCCCTTCCCCCACCACCACACCCCTCCAGTCCCAGTGTGCTGTTGGAGGAGGAGGAGGAGGAGGGGGTGACATTGATACTACACGGGGTTGTGGGGTGGGGTGGGGGGGGTTAGGGCAGGGCAGCTGTGTCAGCCATCAGCTATTTCCAGAAAAGCGTCCGTCACCCCGCTAAAGCCCAAATGGATTTCTGCTCCAGGGCTGTTTAACCTCCAACTTCAGCATTTGCAAAATAATCATGATAATATACTTTATACATATATATATTTTTTTATAATATCCTTCCTCATTAGCAAAATAATCATGATAATATACTTTATATATATATAAATATATTTTATAATATCATTCAGCATTAGCAAAATAATCATAATATACTTCATATATAAATATCTTTTATAATATCCTTCAGTATTAGCAAAATAATCATAACATACTTCATATGTATATATATTTTATAATATCCTTCAGCATTTGCAAAATAATCATGATAATATACTTTATACATATATATTTTTTTATAATATCCTTCCTCATTAGCAAAATAATCATGATAATATACTTTATATATATATAAATATCTTTTATAATATCATTCAGCATTAGCAAAATAATCATAATATACTTCATATATAAATATCTTTTATAATATCCTTCAGTATTAGCAAAATAATAACATACTTCATATGTATATATATTTTATAATATCCTTCAGCATTAGCAAAATAATCATGAGAATATACTTTATATACATATAAATATATTTTATATAATATCCTTCAGCATCAGCAAAATAATAATATACTTTATATATTTTTAAATATATTTTATAATATCCTTCAGCATTAGCAAAATAAACATTATAATATACTTCATATATATTATATAATATCCTTCAGCATAAGCAAAGTAATCATGATAATATACTTTATATATATATATATGAATATATTTTATAATATCCTTCAGCATAAGCAAAGTAATCATGATAATATACTTTATATATATATATATATGAATATATTTTATAATATCCTTCAGCATAAGCAAAGTAATCATGATAATATACTTTATATATATATATATATATATATATATATATATATAAATAAATATATATATAAATATAAATATCTTTTATAATATCCTCCAGCATCGGCAAAATAATCATAATATACTTTATTTATATATATATACACACACATATATATATATACATATCTTTGATAATATCCTTCAGCATTAGCAAAATAATCACAATATACTATATATATATTATAATATCCTTCAGCATTAGCAAAATCATCATTATAATATCCTTTATATATATATATATATATATATTATAATATACTTCAGCATTAGCAAAATAATCATTATAATATACTTTATATATATATATATAATTTATTTGATAATATCCTTCAGCATTAGCAAAATAATCACGATAATATACTTTATATATATATAAAAATGTATTTTTATATCCTTCAGCATTAGCAAAATAATCATGATAATAAAACTCTGGGGACCATTTCCAACAAACAGGCCTTTGAAAAGGATTAAACGACTGAATATCTGACCTCTGAACTGGGCCACGCTGTAAAAAATGTCCGTGTTAAAAGAGGGATTCAGTCAACACGTTAAAACTTGTTTTCAACTTTTCTTTCCAGGAACCTTTTGAGTAAAACTGACAGATTATTTTGACGTTACTGCACTGATTCCTCTCCTCAGGTCCCATAAGAAGGTAAAACTGAATCACAAATTAAACTGTCTCACCTCATGTCAGATTTTAAGGGGATCTTCATGCTCGACATACTGGACAAAATTATATGCAGGGCGTTTTCGCTGCATTGTATATCAGGGGAATAATAATAAACCAGTAGATTAAATTGGCGGGTTTCCTCCACATATTTAAACATCATGCGAGGCGACCTTTGAAAAACAATGCCTGGTATGAAAGTGAGACCCAAGCTGGCGTCATATTATTATTTCCGGATGCTTGCAGAGTAATGTTGTGATGTCAGACAGTGTTTTGGCTGCTACTGTGGACATGGCACACCTCCATGGTTTTTCTATCACCAGACACTATGAATGCACCGGCTGTGTCCGTTGGTGAGCAGATTACAGCCGAATCTTGTTTGTCTAAATGTGATGCAACGCGTCAGTAAAGTCAATGTTGACCAGGCACAAGGTCTTTAACAGGGAGGGGGGCTGGGTCGGCGACTCTCGCCTCCCAGTTTACTGTCAGCCGCTCCAGCACAGCCCAGAATGAGGCTTTACAGATGCAGAACCGGAGGAACGTGGCTTGTGGCTATTCTCTATAAATATATTTTGGGTTTTGGGATTCGAGAGTACTGATCTCAAGTACCCCCCCACACACACACACATTTACACATACGCATGAATAAAACACTCATAATAATCACCCAATGCACCAACAGTCAACCCACCAAACGCACACAACCACATCCACAAGCTTCCTGTTGTGCACAGGAAACTGAATAAATCTTTAAAACCTTCCGGGTGGACAGTGAAGTGTAAGTATCTGCAGCCTGCAGGCTAGTACAAACACGCCCCCGCATCATTACAAGTAACGCCCACGCCAGATCAACAAAAGCTCACTTGTCAGTACAAGAACCCCCCCCCGGAGGTTAATGTTAGGAAGTTAAGGTTAGGGCAAATGAGGGGAGTGGGCGTGTCTTGTACCAGTACTGCAGTCTGCTGCAGGACCTCTCCCCGCCGACCGGATAAACATCGCACATGCGCAGTACGCATGACCGTCAATGCGTTTTTTGCGTTCTGTGCTGCGCAGCGATTTGGTAAAAATGAAACTTCGCAGAACAAGTAAAACTCATTACCATGTGGTTTACCATGTGGTTTTCGGACATTTTGATTTCGAGGGGATGTTTCTGCAGTTTTTTTTACCGGTTTTCCATTGGAACTGAAACCTGCATTCACGACAACAACGATACCGGAGCATGTCAGAAACTAAGAAAATGAATTAAAATGGATTGGAAAAACAAAAATCTTACGTCGAAGCTCTTCTCAAGCTCTTCTAGCTATATCCACGACAACTTCGATGTTATACGGGTCTATAACATATGTTATACATGTCTATGTACATATCCAAGCCTCGGTCAGTTTGCATAATTCAAACACAACTATGGAAGACCGGGTGTCCTGGAAGACACATCAGCATTCCCTTCCTGGAAAACAAACGCACTCCTCTCATACGGAGCACATCAACCTTTATCCACGTCACTGCAGTATTTCAAATAGGTCGCTTGCAAAACACGCCTACCAGTGTTCACTGTTGTAATAGTTCTGTGTTGCAATAAAGCAAAGCGTTATTTGACGAGTAACGTGTACCAAGTCAAGCCTATGGGTGGGCAACTGCGTCATGGAGAATGAAAAGAAAATGAGGGCGGTTTTGGACGAGACTGTATGTACAGATACGATCTGAGAACGTTAACGCGAATACAGCCGTTAAATCTGACAAGAGTTCTATATTAGGAACCTAATTTACCGTTTTTACTAGCTAGCTTAGAGCCTTTCCAAAACTACTTCAGGAAACCGTTTTCTTCCGCAGCTTTGTTTAAAATTCATCGCGGGGTAGTAACAGACGTTATTTGACAACGACGGATTAATAGTTCCTTACCATTTTGTCGTATTTATGTCGTTTTCGGAAGTGAAGAGACGAGAAAAGGCTAGTAACTCTCACAGTGCACCTATAAAGAGGTCTCCGTGAGCGCGTCCTGGCGGTGACGCACAAACGGTCATCTTTTATACTGCGGCGCAGAGGCGGCGCCAAGCCGCAGGCCCCGCCCACTCACATCCGGTCAGGAGGCCGCACACCGGTGTTGCGCAAACAGTTGTCCGGGGACCCACTGTTTAAAAAGGACCAACCATCGCGACACAGTTCGTAACGGGCCTGATCTATAAACGGTGAATTTAAAATATAATTGAGAATGTAGAGCATAAATGAACGTTACTGCCATTTTACTGACATTTCAACATCCTCTTATATTATCTTGAATAGTAAATCAGCCATTTCGAAGAGATGTTTGATAAAACACAACTTCGTTTTCTGTGCGTGTCATTGAAAACATACACGTTAAAGACGAGACCAGATAAGGACAATTAGGCAGACTTAACAGGCTTAACTCGCATCAGTAAAAAACAATGTACACTATTAGATTCAATGTTATACGTACAATTATCAGAACAATACAAACATTCAGTACTATCAAATACATGCTTCTTGCTGAAAGTTTTTCTTTAGAACAAGTAGGCTTGTGTTTAAGTGCAGTTATTGTTATCAAACAATCAATTCGTTAACCACATCAGGTTTCCGCTACTACTTTCGGCTGCTCCCGTTAGGGGGCGCCACAGCGGATAAGCCGTTTCCATTTCTTCCCGTCTTCTGCGTTTTCCTCTGTCACGCTAGCCATCGGCATGTCTTCCCTCACCACACCGTTAACCACACCAGGTTTATCATACATCAGATCTCATTGTGCCCATGGTGGGCTTTTGACTTATCCTGAATATGATCTTTTTATCAAAGGTCGAATCAGTT
The DNA here is from genome assembly GCF_029633865.1 of Lampris incognitus. Lineage (NCBI taxonomy): Eukaryota > Metazoa > Chordata > Actinopteri > Lampriformes > Lampridae > Lampris > Lampris incognitus. The sequence goes on from NC_079231.1 coordinate 12,187,675, forward strand.
CATCTGGATACAACGTTTGACGAACTGATTCAAGTTCTTTGATTTTCGTAGCTGGATTATTGAGCATTGCATCCAGACATTATCTTTTTATCTTTATGCATGTTTAATAATCCAGGAAAGGAAATCACAGTAAATTGAATCAGTTCATCTGGACACACCGTTTATTGAGAGAGAAACGCTTCATCATCATCTAAGTGACCTCTTCAGTCTCAGCTGACTGCAGGTGTCCCCACCCTTATAATCAATACAGTGGCGTAACCACCCAAAACAACAACCAGTTTCATATGCAAATTACCGTGACCATTAACTAGAGTTACAATGGCCATGTGTACTATTCACAGAGGGTTGGGGAATAGTTGCAATCGCAGCACTGTAAGATGGTGACAGATGTACTCTTATGACAGATGACAGATGGTGACAGATGTACCGGTTCAGGGATGGTCGTTCCTTCTTCACATATAGATGCCTCTTTGACTCCCCGTTCAAACCAGCGTTCCTCCCCATCAAGGATGTGCACATCCTCATCCTTGATAGAGTGCATCCATTTGCAACCTTTCCCGAATCCTCTGTGAATAGCACACATGGCCATTGTAACTCCAGCCAACGATCACGACAATTTGCATATGAAACTGATCGTTGGTGTCAGTCGCGATGCCACCGTGTTGTTTATAGGGTGGGGACACCTGCAGTCAGTCTCTGCAGCAGAGACTGAAGCGTTTCTCTCAATAAACGTTGTGTCCAGATGAACTGCTTCAACTTTCTGTGTTTTTCTTACCTGGATTATTGAGCACGCATAAAGACATTTAAAAAAAATCCATTTTGAAATCGGCCATTCGTTTTTTGCAGTTTGAGTCCCGCTGCGCACGCTTTTTGCGCATCAGCCACGCAGCCTGTCTTATAGCCATGTGTAAAACGGATAGTAAAATATTCTCTTTGCTGTAGTCTGTTTGTGTGCTGTAGATCTGTCGTTTCAGGTACAAAACTCAAGTTATCCATGAAGCGTTATTGCATCATGCGACATGCCAGTTGAGCTTCCGGCCGCTAGATGTCGTCCTACTCACGCACATCTGCTGCGCTGCAGTGTTTAGTCGTTCAGCCTACTGAGAGGAAGTGACGGTGTCGTCCTCTGGTGGGAATGTTCCGACTTCAGTGTGAGACGCTTTGCATTTTCCAAAGCAATTTTATAAACAAATATCTCAGATTGCACAGCAACACTCAGGTAGCGATGCCGCCACAGAGATGTGACCTCAGTCGACCTTTATTCATTCTGATTATCTGGATGCAGAACAGCCTTCAGACAAAATCTACTTTTTGAGAGTGTTGATATCTCTCTCTCTCTATCTATCTATCTATCTATCTATCTATCTATCTATCTATCTATCTATCTATCTATCTATCTATCTATCCACACACACACACACTACTCCCGTTAGGGGGCGCCACAGCGGATCATCCATTTCCATCTCTTCCTGTCTTCTGCATCTTCCTCTGTCACACCAGCCACCTGCATGTCCTCCCTCAACACTTCCGTAAACCTCCTCTTTGGCCTTCCTCTTCTCCATATTCAGCATCCTTCTCCCAATATACCCAGCATCTCTCCTCCACACATCAATCAATCAATCAATCAATCAATCAAGCAAGTTGCATTTTATATAGCGCTTTTCTAGCGGCAACAGCCACTCAAAGCACTTCACATTTCTGGTCAAATCTGAATTTCGGACACCTGTCACATGTCCAAACCATTTCAATCTTGCCTCTGTTGCTGTCAATCATTGACAGCTGATGATTGCTTATGGCATGAAACAGGCTTGTACTGGCCATTAAAGACTTTACTTGAATCCTTATTTTTATATATATATATAATTTATACACACACACACACACATACACACACACACACACACACACATATGCACACATACACACACACACACACACACACACACACACACACACACACACACACACACATACATACATATAGCGTTTTATTCCGAAACCGTCAATGGTGTTATAAGTGCTCAATTAATGAGGAGCGGAATATCAACACAGCTACAGGAATATACCTGTTCTTACCGCCTGTTTCATTGTTGATATCTATCTATCTATCTATCTATCTATCTATCTATCTATCTATCTATCTATCTATCTATCTATCTATCTATCTATCTATCTATCTATCTATCTATCTATCTATCTATCTATCTATCTATCTATCTATCTATCTATCTTATCTATATATATGGGTTTTGCCGGGTGAACCATCTCGAGGTTTTGTTTGTCAAAAGTGACAGCATGGCCGGGCCGCCCTACAGATTTAAACACATTTCTTATCTTTAAAAGACAGAATTCAGGGTTGTGTCATGGGGACCTACAGAATCACTCCACAGAGAACCTGCACACCAAAAGGTGATTTAAAGCCTTCACATCTCTGTCTTAGGGGAAAACAAACAGTATTTGAAGTTATTGTAATCTAGGATCTAGTTGACCAACATGTTTTTTAGTATTTGTCAACCAGTGACGATCTTTAACTCGGCCGATTGCTCATTTCTGACTGTGATTTACTTTTCAGATCTCCTTTTATTTTCTGTCCGTCTTTGGTAAAAATATTCACTTCAAATTGTTTCATACTCTTAAACTTCTGCAGGCTATAAAAGTGTCTCTTTACCTGGTTTTGGTCTGTGAAAAGTAAGAAATCAGCGGTGACCATAATAAAGGATTGATAAGGAATCAGGCGATGGTGTGTATTTGTCAGTCCATCCATCCATCCATTATCCAAACCGCTTATTCTGCTCTCAGGGTCGTGGGATGCTGGAGCCTATCCCAGCAGTCACTGGGCAGCAGGCGGGGAGACACCCTGGACAGGCCGCCAGGCCATCACAGGGCCACCAGGCCATTGTGGATAATTTAAAGTATTTCTCTACTTTTACACCATCAATCTTTCCCAGCAGACTTTCACTGGGACCTTATCGTGTTTCTGAACTTCATGTTTCAAGGAGACTTCGGGGTCCATCTGAGACCTTTCTGAGGCCTCAGACAGAGAGGACACCCCGCAGTGCTAACCGTAAAGAAAACCCATACTAATCCTCAGACAAACTCCTAGCTGGGGGTCTGAGGAGTTTATACGGTGACTTCATCCCCTGAAAAAGCTCTCCCTCGTCTTCAAACAGCCCCTGAGCATCACTTAGAGGAGGAGAGGCTGTTTGTGATGGAGATCTGCTTCAAGTATTGTTCTCAGCTGCTGCCCTCAGACTCAGATGACTTTTCTTTTCACTTCCTCCTCCGTCAAGTGAGATTAGATGAGATGAAACTGGAATAATTCTTCTTGGGAGATTTGGTCATCACAACAGCAAATAGGAATCCATCAGGAAATGAAGATTTGAATGAATGAATATAGAATAAATATGGCAATGGAAAATATATATAAACAGCATGTAAACACATATGTGAATATATTCTCATGAATTATGCAGGATGACATGGACGTAAGATGCAGAGATATCTGAAGTTAGCCAGTCGTCTGGTAAGTGTGCACAGCAAATGAAATCACATTAATGAATATGTACACTGATGAGCCAAAACATTATGACCGCCTGCCTAACATCCTGTTGGTCCTCCATGTGATGCCAAAACAGAACCGACCCACCAAAGCATGGACTCCACAAGACCCCTGATGGTGTCCTATGGTATCTGTCACCAAAACATTAGCAGCAGAGCCTTCAAGTCCTGTAAATTGTGAGGTGGAGCCGCTGTGGATCAGACTTGTTGGTCCAGCACATTCTACAGATGCTCAATCGGACTGAGATCTGGAGAATTTGGAGGGCAGGGCAACATCATGAACACTTCATCATGTTCCTCAAACCATTGCTGAACAATGTGTGCAGTGTGGCAGGGAGCATTATCCTGCTGAAAAAGGCCACTGCCATCAGGGAACACCACAACCATGAAGGGGTGTACCTGGTCTGTAACAATGTTTAGGTAGGTGGTATGTGTCAAACTGATGTCCACATGAATGACTGGACCCAGAGTTTCCCAGCAGAACACTGCCCAGAGAGCATCACACTGCCTCCACCAGCTTGTCGTCTTCCCATAGTGTATCCTGGTGCCATCACTTCCCCAGGTAAACTGAGCACACGTACATGGCCATCCTACTACTTCTACTGCTGCTACTACTACTACTGCTTTTGGCTGTTCCTGTTAGGGGTCCCCACAGCGGATCATCCATTTCCATCTCTCCCTGTCCTCTGCATCTTCCTCTGTCACACCAGCCCCCTGCATCTCACCACACCTCCTCTATGGCCTTCCTCTTTTCCTCTTCCCTGGCAGCTCCATATTCAGCATTGTACACATACACAGACATCCACGTGATCTAAAAGAAAATGGGACTCTTCAGACCAGGCGACCTTCTTGCACTGCTCCAAGCTCCAGTTCCAACACTTGTGTGACCATCGTAGGAACATTCAGTGATGGACAGGGATCATCATGGTGGACAGGGGTCATCGTGGCACTCTGACTGGTCTGTGGCTACACAGGCCCATACGCAGCAGGGTGTGATGCACTGTGTGTTGTGAAACATTCCTCCTGTAACCATCATTAAAATGTTCTGTGACTTGTGCTGCTGTAGACCTTCTGTCAGTTTGGGCCTGACGGGATAGTCTTTTTTCTCCTCACACATTCGTGAGCCTCGGGGGCCCAACACCCTGTCTCCGGTTTGTGGTTTATCCCTCCTCGGACCACTGTCAGTAGGTACTCAGCACTGCTGAGCGGGAGCACCCCACAAGCCTTGCTGTTTCAGAGATGCTCTGACCCAGTTGTCTGGCCATCACAACTTGGCCCTTGTCGAAGTCACTCAGGTCTTTACTCCTGCCCATTTCTCCTGCATCCAACATGTTGACTACAACAGCTGATTGTTCACTTACCATCTAATCTACCCACTACCCAGACCTTGACATGTGCCCTTGTTTGGAGATGATTCTTATTCTTATTAACCATTGTTAGGTTCACCTGTGAGGGCTCATAATGTTTTGGCTCATCAGTGTATATGTGTGACGCCCACTAAAGTGTACGGTCACAATTTTGTGATATACTGAATTAATTTACTTTTTATTTTCTTGAATATTGTTGTGTTTGACACATGTATTGTTAGCATGCGGCTAACAGCTAACAGACTTTTCTCTCTCTTTGCAGGAGGTGACTCCAGAAAACGAACAGCGACATTAATCACCATGTGAAACCGGACAGCGGCGGAGGCTGGTAAGATTTGTACGTGTGCGTGGAGATGCATCCATTTCAGCCTCATTTGAATAAAGGCAAATGTCAAGCGTGCATAGCTGCAGGCAAGCCGTTCAACAGAGGATGAACCTGACTGGAGGTGTTGAAGCTTCCAGGTCAAAGGTCACAGGAAGCACTTCCAGATCAAACACCGCAGGCCATCCCCGACCTTCCGAGACAAAAGGAGTGGAAACTGAAAAGATGTTCCTGCCTGTCTCTCTCTATCTGTCCCTGTCTTTCATTCTCTCTCTCTCACTGCCTGTCTTTCATTCTGCCTCTCTCTGCTCTTCTACACCTCTCTTGCGCTCTCTTTCTCTCTCTGTCTCAATCTCCTCTCCTCCTTCCCTTTTTTTCAGCATCCTTGATTCCTTTTATGCAGGCTGAAAACATGATGGACAAATGATTGAATGAACAAATGAAGGAAGGAAGGAGGGAGGGAGGGAATAAGAAGGAGACGATAAAGGGCAGGTCATGCTCAAGTCTCAAATATCACGGCTGGCTTGGGGCTCGTCATCATCTGTGGTGTTCAGAGCAGATTTGTGGCCCTGTCAGGAAGAACACGAAGACACGTACTGAATACTACAAACACCAAGAGAGAGCACGTCAATGAAGTATTTCTATTTGAAGTATTTGTATTTGAATCTCTGAATGCCAGTGTCAGCTTTATGCATTGTACGTACATTTACCTTATGTGATACAACAAAAAATCCTGACGTTTAGCTTCTTTAAACTCTCTCATATTTTATTTTTTTAAACCAGAAAAAAAATCGTCAGAGAAAGAATATTACATTTGTTTTGTTCCTGAAACAAGAACAGACATTTCTAATCTTATTCTGTTTATACTTTTTTCGCATCGGAAACAAGGGAAATTCTCCCACTGGCAGGTATCTTTTACTTGTTCTCATAGAAAATAGATTTGAAGACTCGGTACAGATTAAAATACTTATTCAGTTATTTTTAAGGACATGAGTAAATGTGCGTTGGCTTCATGTGCTGCACTCAAACCCGGACCAGCACTTCCTCACAGAATCTCCTTCAGAGATAATGAGATTTTAATCCCACCCCGCTGACATTTAAGAGGTCATTAACTGGTGGTAGGTGAGAACGGCGGAGCTGGATTTTAATTAACAGAAAAACTCCAAGCCCAGCTAACAAGACAAAAACCACTGTGACGAACTATTTCACTACTGAGGAAGTGAAGGTCTGTGCGCATATAAGCTAACAAAATTAAGCTAACAAAATGTAAACTAATAGTATTGTAAACTACTAATAAGATACGTTAGTCCCTATATAACGGGTCTGGCCCTTTAGTCGAGCGGTTAGCGATGTCGCCTTTTGGTGCAGTATACCCCGTATCGAATCCCGCACCGGGCAAGAAAATAACCGGTTACATTGGTGGCAGCGGTGGGATCCGTAAGTGTGCAGATCCTCAGAAGTCTCTTCGGAGCGCGGGAATAACAAAGCGCGAGGGCGCGCTTCCGGGAGAGTGTGACGACTGTAAACTACTAATAACACACGTTAGCCCCTAGCCAACGGGTCTGGCCCTTTAGTCGAGCGGTTAGCGATGTCGCCTTTTGGTGCAGTATACCCCGTATCGAATCCCGCACCGGGCAAGAAAATAACCGGTTACACTAACAGTATGTAAGCTATCAGTATGTAAGCTAACAGTATGTAAGATAACACCATGTAAGCTAACAGTACGTAAGCTAACAGTATGCCAACTTGTGTGAGGCACACTTTTACCTAAAACGTCCTTTTTGCGCCCGCTACAGTGCCCATACTTTTGCTCTTGCTCTCTGCTTTGCTCTTTGATTTTCCAAGTTTTCCTCCTTTTTTGCTACTTTTCCACAAGCAGTACTCAGCTCTAACTAGATTATTTGTAAAAGTGACCATGGTTTTCACAGAGTTTTCAGATTTCTTCTCTGAAGAGAAGAGACCGTCTGTCCACGGCTCTGAGGCTGAAACACAATGAGTCCCTGCTACCCTTGGGAGCCAGACTGGCTTTTCTTTGTGGAGGTTGTTTTCACTTCTGGTCGTGGAATATGAGGAATTAATGTGGCTAAATCGACATTTGTGGCATTGGAATACAATGACTAGACTGAGGCTTCAAAAGATGTCTGACGGAAAGATATCTGAAGGTAGTGACATTCACTTACGAACCCACTGACCGATGAAATAATGAATAATGTCAATTAAATGTTAGGAAACAACTTGACAGAAACAAGCTGAAGAAAGTTGTGACAATACAATAGGAGAGACCTGAAATAACAGCCAATAGTGATCCTATTTAGTGTATATTGTGACAGCACAATAGGAGAGACCTGAAATAACAGCAATCCAAAGATCCTATTCAGTGACAGTTGAAGAGAGCATAAGCCAGGTTTATGCTCTCACATGTTGGACAGCTGAAGACTTTGTTTTGCTTTGGGAAACATACCTCCCCTCTCTCCTCCCTCCACTGAAGGCACCAGCTGTGCCACGGTCAGCAAGAAAATCACAGAGCTTGAAAAAAGAATGTCTATGCTCTACCAAATACAAAAGGACAAAAAACTTGACACTCTGTTTGCTGCTTCCTGAGCTGATGTCCTGAAACCAGCTGACGATCAGAACCAGGGACATGAAGCGTGTTGTGGAACAGCTTTCAGGCATAATGAGCCCCACCTCGATGACTATGCGGACAATATTACCTGGCCCGGCCCGAACCCACTTGAGACCAACACCACAATGGATCTGGATATGTGCTACTGGCTAAACCAAGGAATAAGAACAAAGACCTGTTTTACCCTCACAGTGTCAAGCCCTGAGCTCTGGACATGTCCGGGGTAAAAGAAGAGTCAGACACAACAAGCACAGTTCCACTGATGTCTCAACAGAGGATCAGCAGAGGATCAGCTAGAGAACAGGTATATTGTTTTGGATGAGCTGCCTGTCAGTGAGAACAATGGTAATGCTACAGCTAGCATGAGCACTGCTAGTGCAGAAGCTAACGCCAAAACCCGTGCAGCCACGGCCCGTGACACAGCCAAGCCCTCGAGGAGTATCTCTTGGCAGCACCCGGATGTAAACAACAGATCAATACCTACAGCTAATGTCACATCACTAAAAAAGACAGCATCAGAGCAGAACATGCACCGGAAATTCGAAAAGGAAGTTAACCAAGCCAGACAAGACATCAAACCAAAGAAGTAGGTGACCCTATGATAAGAGATGTTAAAAGCAAAGTTTTGAAAACGGTTGTCTACCTAACACTACAGTTTAGCGTCATTGTAGAAACACTGCCACAAGTGTTATTCGACCATCTGGGCACAGACACACCTATTGTGCATGTTGTAAGAAATGACACTTGTCCTGGAATGACACATGGCTCAGAGCTGTTAAAAAGGGACTTCATAACAAGTCCCAGCTCAGATATTTGTGTCAGGTCCAATCCCAACTTTAGGGGAAGGAGTTGAGGATTTCAGCTCTTTGCTGTCATTAAATACCTGGCTTTCCTCCGTATGCACTGCTAAAGAACCGAGCTTCATTGACAATTCAATGTGTTCTGGAAGCAACGGAACTGTTTCAGAATGGATGGGCTTCATTTAAACAGAGTGGGAGTCCACATGTCAACTTAATATATGGCCTCCAGCACCCCACTACTTGTATTTGGAAAGGGTCAGGAAAATTTAGGAAAAGTAGAGCAATCTTTTCTACCCAGGACAACAAGGACAAAACCATGGATCATTCTCAGCACCACCCCCCCCCTCGCCTCTCAGAGATAGCTCACTAAAGCTAAGGATGCAGATAAAAGGGATTGATGAGATCTTACTATGTGGCACCAAAAGTTCCCGCTTATCCAAACAAACCAAGGGCAATATCCCTGCAGACAGCATTACAGGGCATGCTGACTACTAGGACCAATTGGGTCCTTCCCCACCGCCCCTTTCAGCTCATGTCTTCCTCTGTTTACTGGGTATGGAGCCACTGCTGCTGATACAGCCCACCCCAGACAGTGCAGAGCAGCTCCAAGGTCTACAATTCCTCTTTAGACCAGCTTCAGGAAGAACAAAGTGTACTCAAAGCACACAGCTATTCTATCTAATGTGACTCCAGTTGTACGTTAGCAGCCATAGACATTTTCTCCCCAATTGTACTTGGCCAATTACCCTATTTTCCGAGCCGTCCCGGTCGCTGCTCCACCCCCTCTGCCAAGCCTGGGGGGAGTGCAGACTGCCACACGCTTCCTCCAATACATGTGGAGTCGCCAGCCGCTTCTTTTCACCTGACAGTGAGGAGTTTTGCCAGGGGGACGTAGCACATAGGAGGATCACACTATTCCCCCCAGTTCCCCCTCCCCCCTGAACAGGTGCCCCGACCAACCAGAGGAGGCACTAGTGCAGAGACCAGAACACATACCCACATCCGGCTTCCCACCCGCAGACACAGCCAATTGTGTCTGTAGGGACGCCCGACCAAGCTGGAGGTAACACGGGGATTCGAACCGCCAATCCCCCGTGCTGGTAGGCAACGGAATAGACCACTACGCTACCCGGATGCCCTCAGATAATACTCTTAACACTCTAAATTTTCAGTTACTAAACATCAGGTCTTTGGCAGGAAAAACACTTTTAATCAATGATTTTATCACCAAGAACAATCTTAATTTCATGTTTTTAACTGAAACTTGGGTAGAACAAGATAACAGCAAAAGATAACAGTTCTTATCAAGTCAAACCCTACCAACTACAGTTTTGTGAGCGAAACCAGAATGCATAAGAAAGGAGGTGGAGTTGCAGTTTTGTTCAATGATTCATTCCATGCAAGAAGATATCCTATGGAAATTTTGCTTCTTTTGAATATATGGCTCTTCAGTTGAATTCCTCTTCTGGAGTTGTATTTCTTAATATCTATAGGCCACCTAAATACAATGCAAATTTTTTTGATGACTTATCAGAGCTGCTGTCTATAATCTGTATTGAATTTGACAGTGTCATTATTGCTGGTGATTTAAACATCCATGTTGACAGCCCCAAGGACAGAGAAACTAAAGAGCTGTGTTGTCCAAAGGAGTTGAATCAAGTGCAACACAAGAACTGTGTTGTGTTCTTGATAACTATGGACTGACTCAGCATGTGACGGAGCCCACACACAACATGAAGCACACTCTGGACTTAATTATCTCCAAGGGTCTGAACATTTCTTTTTTTTTTCTTGGCTTTTTTTCCCCAATTGTACCCGGCCAATTACCCCACTCTTCCAAGGCATCCTAGTTGCTGCTTCACCCCCTCTGCTGATCCGTGAAGGGCTGCAGACTACCACGTCTCCTCCGATACATGTGGAATCGCCAGCCGCTTCGTTTCACCTGACAGTGAGGAGTTTCACCAGGGGGACGTAGCGCGTGGGAGGATCACGCTATTTTCCCCAGTTCCCCCTCCCCCCGAACAGGCGCCCCGACCGACCAGAGGAGGTGCTAGTACAGCGACCAGGACACATACCCACATCCAGCTTACCACCCGCAGACACGGCCAATTGTGTCTGTAGGGATGCCCAACCAAGCCGGAGGTGGGCCTGAACATTTCTAAGGTTGTGGTGACGGATATTGCTCTCTCTGATCATTCCTGTGTTTTCTTTGAGTACTATCTCCATACACATAAATGTTCAAACAGAGGTCATCACAAAATGGCATATCACTGAAAGCACCAGTGAAATATTTATTCAGGCTTTCTCTTCCACACCTGCCCTTTCTTGGGTCTCAGTCAATGAGCTTACTGATCATTTCAATTCTAAAATTACAAATGATATCAATGCCATTGCACCCACTAAGGTGAAGGTGGTCTCTGGTAAGAAAAGATCTTCATGGCGATGTGCCACACTGATCAGAATAGAAAAAAGGAGTGTCGGAAAGCTGAACATAGGTTGTGAAAAACAAATCTTACTGTTCATAAAGAGACTGGGCATTTATTACTTGGAACTGAGAAATGCAAGGTGGTGCTACTTCTCTTATATCATTGCCTAAAACAATACAAATGTACATGCCTTGTTTTTCTACTGTTGACAGGCTAACAAACCCTCCTGTGGCAGTCGCCTCTGAATTAATATCTACCAGGGCCTGCAATGAATTTGCCTTTTTCTTCAGTGACAAAATTCTGAAAATTAAACAGGCAGTCAGTGAAATTAAACAGGCAGTCAGTGCCTCCGTACCAGGTGCAGTGTGTGTTGTCCCTGTGTCCACCTAAAATCAATTTAAATAGCGTGACACAATTTGATCCCATCAACCATACAAACTTGGAGGACATTATTCAGCATCTGAAATCCTCCTGCCTTGATATTTTGCCAACAGGCTATTTCAAAAATGTTTCTAATTGCAAGGCCTCAGATCTACAAATTGTCAACATGTCTCTTCTCTCAGATTTCTTCCCACAGATCCTGAAAACTGTAGTCATCAAGCCACTCTTAAAAAAGAATAATCTAGACACTTCACTAGTGAACAATTATAGGCCCATACCAAACCTCCCGTTTCTAAGTAAAATACCTGAAAAAGCAGTTTTCCAGCAGATGAACAACTTCTTGGCACTAAAAAACTGTTTTGATGTATTCGAGTCAGGATTTCGACCATACCACAGCACTGAGACTGCTCTTGTTAAGGTCATTAATGACATATGCTTAAACACAGACAGTGGCAATATCTCAGTCCTGGTATTATTGGATCTCAATGCTGAATTTGACAGTCGACTGCAACATATTACTAGACCGACTGGAAAACTGGGTGGGACTTTCTGGCACAGCATTAAACTGGTTTGAGTCCTACTTGAAAGGAGAGGGACTACTTTGTGTCTATAGGTAATTACAAATCTGAATGGACAAAAATGACCTGTGGAGTTCGCTAAGGCTCCATTCTGGGACCACTTCTGTTTAACATGTATATGCTCCCACTAGTTCAGATTATGGAAAACAACAAAATATGTTACCATAATTATGCAGATGACACACAGATTTACATAACCATATCACCAGGGGACTATAATCCCCTACAAGTGCTGAGTAAATGTATTGAACATACTATCAATGATTGGATGTCTTGGAATTTTCTTCAATTAAACAAAGACAAAACTAAAGTAATTGTCTTTGGAGCCAAGGAAGAACAATTAAAAGTCAGCACTCAGCTACAATCCATAATGTTATAAACCACAAACCAAGTCAGAAATCTTGGTTTATGGATCGGTGTACTCATGGACGCAGACCTGAATTTCAATAGCCAGATTAAGATAATTACAAAGCCAGCCTATTATCACCTAAAGAATATATCAAGAATTAAAGAATTTATATCTCAGCAAGATTTGGAAAAACTTGTCTATGCATTTATCTTCAGTTGACTCGACTACTGTAACAGCGTCTTTGCAGGTCTCTAAAAAATTGATCAAACAGCTTGACTTGACTACGTAACAGCGTCTTCGCAGGTCTCTAAAATATTGATCAAACAGCTGCAACTGGTTCAGAATGCTGCTGCTCGAGTCCTCACTAAGACCAAAAAGTGGATCACATCACTCCAGTTCTGAGGTATTTACACTGGCTTCTTGTTCGTCAAAGAATTGACTTTAAATACTGCTCTTGGTTCATAAAGCACTGAATAGTTTAGGGACAAAATACATTTCCGATCTTCTGCTTCACTATGAGCTATCCAGACCTCTCAGATCATCTGGGACCGGTCCGCTTTCTGTCCCCAAAGTGAAAACTAAACATGGAGAGGCAACTTTCAGTTTTTATGCACCACATATCTGGAACAAACTCCCAGAAAACTCTCAGTTCTTTTAAAACAAGGCTGAAGACTTTGCTCTTTGCTGCTGCCTTTTATTATATCAAATTTGAAGCTTTTGATTATCATCTTAAACTGCACTGTAACTTTTGCTGTCTTTTAGTTTTTAAATGTCTTTTTATTCATTTTTGCCTTTTTTCTTAGTACTTTGAATTGCCTTGTTGCTGAAATGCGCTACAAAAATAAATTTGTGACACGTCGCCGCAAGTAGAACATGATTCCAAACACTGGTTATGTTTGCACCCCTTTTAATAATTCATTCATTCATTCATTTAACTATTCGTTTGTTTGTTTGTCAGGGACAAGTACAGGTGACATTGACAACTGTCTAATGTGTTGTACATGTGTATATAGCTAAAGCTGTTTTCCTGGTGCCTGCTACTGAGGACAGAAATGAATGGCTGGGTTTTAGGAGGTTAATGGTATAACTAGTAGGATTTTCGTAAAAATCAATGCATAGACTCGTACAAAAATAATTCCTCTCAATCATCACTTATGATCCACTAGACATGTCTGCAGAGACTCTGTCCTCTGCCTGTATGTTCTTACTTTGCCGTGTACGGGACATTTCTGGGCATTAACCTTTGGACAGTAGGACTCTATAAAACTGTAACAACCAGGTGCCAGATCGAGATAGTAAGCACACATCCAAGAAGGAGCTATGACAATTACAGATACAGTGCCGAAAAGATGCAAATATAGTGAGGTGAAATGTCAAGTGGACAAATCCTGGTCATCTACCTTTAAATATAGAGGACCAATTACAGAATGCTAAGGCTGATGTTTTCGAAATGCCAATGGAAAAAAGTATCAAATATGACATTTTTAATTACTTGGCCAGGACTATTGGTGGTACCTGAGAACTACTGTCCTACGTTTCCTTGATTCAGGCAGTTCACAGTGTGTTGAAACAGTGTGGTGGCGGTGTTGGACAAGTAGAAGGAGAAATCACAGAGTAAATAAAGACCAAGACATAAATTCTGAGCATTGACGGGACTTCATGTCTGACGGTAGTTTTGTCAGCCCACTCAAAACCACCATTCATCCCAATGAATCGTTTTACACACTGGCACGTCAAAGGAAGCTTTGTCGAGGGCCGGACACAAACCACGGCACATATCTGAGGAAAAAATGACCAGGATTCATTTGAAGCGCCAGCCTCATGGAGACGCGTTAATTTTCAGTGTGTGGGAGGAATCGTAATGAGTGGAAATTGGGCTTAACTGCCCTCTGTCTCCACATGGCGCCACTTGGATAGACAAGGTTTCTGCAGACAAGCGGGTTTTGTTTTAATGGTGGTGAGCCCAGATGAATTTGAGGACTGACATCACATCAGTATGAGGGAACATCAACGGTGGGTTGGGCTCTTTACAGTCACAGGTGGTTTTCCTTTAATGAAACTAGAGATAGCCCGATTCCACTTTTTCACTGCCGATACTGATTCAGAATATGACTACATATCGGCTGAGTACCGATCTGATCCATCACTTTTACCGAACAGTGCAGATTTTGACCAATAATTTGGGGTCATTGGGCAAAATGATTGAGATAGACTCTGTTTTTCCACAATTAAAGAAATACAGGCTTTAATGTGGCGAGAAAAAAAATGCAGTAAATCAAGCCATTTTGTTTTTATTTATGACATGCTACTCATGTCTTTTGGCATCAGATTTTAGTGTTGGGTAAAATCTCAGATACAGATGCTCTATTTTGGTCTGTCATCGGCCCAATATCTGGTACCAGTTATTGGTACCGGTGCATCTCTAATGAAAACAGTAAGAGGACAATGTAATGCATCCCTGTATTTGCTCCTGATCAACATGTCGACTGTCGTCCAATTGAAGGAAGGTCTTTTTGACTGTGAGGACGGGTTGTCTTTCCTTTTGCTACCTACGGTTCATTTAAGACAAAACGTCGGGGCCCCACGTCTCCAATCAAACAAAAGACATAATTCTCATTGAAATCGGGGGTATTAAAGAGGAGCAGTTGTTTGTGTGGAATGACAGGTGTGCATTGAAACACAGCACCAGCGAAAGAGCTTCCTGTCCAAACTCTGACACAAAGCTGTGAATGGCCCAGCTGAATGTCAAGACACCTCTGAACAGGAGACAGAACTGTTCAGCCCGAGTGTCTGAGGAGGAACTTTATGTAAAAACTTTATGTAAGAACTTTATGTAAAAACACCTTCAGCCAATTCTATTCTGCTCTGGACCCCCAGTGTGGGAACAAGGAGGTGGGAGGGGTCACTTAACCAGACTGGATCAGCTCCGTTCAACAGACAAAGAGCTTACATTCAATATAACTGTAAAAAAGACAAGCTTACTGAGGAATCTCATCTAGTTTTAAGTCTAATAACTTATTTCGAAACCTCGCTAGAAAAATGTTCTGGCAGATAATAGTGCTCGTTTGAAGAAAGTGTACTTGTTTCATGATTTTAAGACTTGTTATAAGAATTTTTGTTAAACAGGAAAAGAAATCTTAAAACAAGAAAGTTTATTTAAGATAATCGTTCTTTGTTAGAGTAAATGTCTTGAAACAAGTCATATTATCAAGAAACAAGTGCACTGTCTTCAAACAAGCAATCCTAACTGTCTATAGGCGTCTCATCTTATCATATCAAATATTATGATATATATTATCATATATTATATCATATATCATATTTTATCATATCATATATTATACATATTATCATATCATATCATATCATATATTATCATATATCATATATTATAATATCATATATAATATTTTATCATATTGGCTCCAGCATCCCCGTGACCCTGAGAGCAGGATAAGCGGTTCAGATAACAGATGGATGCATGGACCATACATCATATTTTATCATATCATACATCACATTTTATGTTATCTCATTTTACAGGGGGTAAATGTATAAGGTGTTAAATACCATCTCTCTACAACGTATCCCAGCCGGATGAAGCAGTGTGACATTCAGATACCATTGCACAGCTTTGAATCGGGTAGTGAATATACGTATCTTGTAAGGCTGTGACTTACTGAATAACACCACTGTACCTGCACCCTGCCATGACACCACTAAAAACACAACACCCCGATCGATGGTGGATGTTCTGCAGCCACCTCCTGTACACGCCGATCTGCAGCATGCATCTCCCGTATCTGCCCCTCACCTGCTTTATCTAACACCTAACACATGAGGTTCTCTCTGACTAATTAGTGAAGTTGTCGGTTGGTAGTTATCGTTTTATCTAACATAATTATTGTCTGATAAATAAGGTGGTGTGTGGCTGTCTGAGCATCGCTCTGGGTCTGTCTGCTCCCAGCGCTCCTCCTCACATCTCTAATTAAATCTCATCCAAACATCATTACATACTGAAGACTTGTTGATGGGAACCGGAGGAATGCCTTCGCAAGATAATTCCGGATAACTCATGATAATCTCTGATAATTCATGATAATCTCTGATAATTCCTGATAACTCATGATAATCCCTGATAACTCATGATAATTGCTGCTCACAAATCAGCGTTGACTGGGAGGCCACGGTGAACCCCGACTCAAATAGCAGACATGGGATTTGCGAATATTGTCAATCTGAATACAAGTGCTTTGAAAAACGGTCATTCTGAACAAGTCTGACAGTCTTAAAATCACAGAAAAAAACACCATCTTGTTCTAAGAATTATTTAATCATCTAATCTTGATTTACGAATATTGATCTTGTTTCAATAAATCTTACCTATCTAGATATTCTAACAGTACTGGCAGATTAATATACTTGTTTTGAGGATTTTTTTTAAACTTGAATTTGCTAAATTTTGTTGAACTTATTAAGACCCCCATCATTGTCTCACAGTTCTTCATGTATTTAAAACCTGTTTTGTTCTGTTGGAAATTAAAGCGTCAGACTCACACATGTACACACCAGAGGCAGCGTAAAACATTTGACCTGTAAAATCGACTGTAAAGGCAGGGAAAAGAAACAGAGCTGGAAATAAGAGAAGAGAAGAATGAACCGAGAAAGATAATACTGGCAAACACCCACCCGTCTCTCTCTCCTCGCCATCATCATCATCGTCGTCATCATCATCCTCGCTCTGTTTTCAATTAGCGTGTGGGCAGATAGTGCGGGCAACAGACCTAACCCTCAGGAGAAAAAGAGCATTGGCAGTCATATGCCAGACAGATTTGTCAGATTATTCATTACAATTAATTGCCCCCCCCCCCCCCCACTGTCTCCAGTGCTCTGAGGGATATCTGCAGCCAACAGTCCCGACCCTCTGCTGCTAACTGCTGCTAACTGCAACACGAGCTGAACACTCTCAAGCTGTCACTCAAATCACACCGTGACCTTTAAGGAGAAAAGGCTGATTTTCACCCCTTGTGTGTGTGTGTGTGTGTGTGTGTGTGTGTGTGTGTGTGTGTGTGTGTGTGTGTGTGTGTGTGTGTTGAGAAAATGAAGACAAACTTGCCATCTCTTGAGATTTGAATCTGAAAAGTTTTTTTTAAAGGAAATAAAAGTCTGCATGCATCCATTAATCTAAACTGAACTGAATTGTAGGGGTCCCAGCAGGGAGACAGGTGGCTTGCAGGATGTCCACCATAAACATTTTAATCAGACAAAGAAAGAGGCACATTTATTGCCTACGGTGTGACAGAAAACATTTATTTTCATAAATTTTGAGTCAATACTAACAAACCAATGATTCAATTCCATTCCAGAAAAATCATTAAAATAATGTTTAAAGTTCAGGTGTCTGGTCTGTTTAGTCATCTCACTTCCCCACAGCTGATGAGAATTTATTGCTTATTAAATATTTGGTAGGTCTAATAGTATGTCAACAGTTGGATCATGACATTAAAAAGTTTAGGGTCCCCTGATCTAAGCTAAGCTAAACTAAGCTAAGCTAAGCTAAAGTAAAATGAATGGAGCTTATCTGAGCTGAGCTGTCTTCATACACCTCCAACTCATCACATCTTTACACGGTGAAGATGTGGTTTTGGTGCCGTTGTCTTCATCATCATGTTTTGCTGTTTTGCGTTTGGCCTTCAGGGTTTGTGTCTAAACTACCTGCAGGTTTATTCCCATGAGACGCCGGCGACTCTGTTGTGACACCAGCGAGAATGGCGGTCAGCGTGAGATCAGGAGGCCATGTCAGAAATCACACACAAGAAACACACAATGGAGACAATGTCATTCACAAGCAACCAGATACATTTAATTAGATAATTGCGTTGTTTTTTCCCTCCTAAACTCTGACTCACTGTAGTCTTACAATATTCTGGGACAAAAAGGAGCAGGAACATGACTCTCTTTGAGCCGGGATAATGCTGTAATTTCATCCAAACAGGACAATCAAATATCACCATGTGGATTTCAGCCGCGTTGCCCACGAGCTATTCTTCACATCGGCAGTTTGAAGGGTCCTCAATGTCAACTCATTGTCCCCACAGCCCATGTGAGCACCAGCCCATCCAACCTTACAGCCACCAGCCCATCCAACCACCAGCCCATCCAGTCCAGCTCACTTCCAGTGTTTGTACGAGACAGAAGGTCCATAAAACATCGTAACACAGTAAATATATATAAACCCCGCCATCACCATACAGACACATTCACAACACACATGACAGCTTTACAATATAAAACTTTCCTTTTTCAAAGCTGATATCCATCTATATAATAGTCTGTTCTTCACATAATAATAATAATAATAATAATATTTTTGCATGCTTCAAACGTGGAGTGCAGACTAGTGGAGACATCTCGTGTGGTCTTTATACCAAACAAGGCACATACATCATACATTCAGTCTCCGCTTCATTTCCTCGTGACACACTACAGATGATATATAAACTACACATATGTATTAAACAGGATAAAATAGTGGTGAAATAGTCAAAAGTAAACAGAAAATTTCTCCTAAATCAGTTCTGTGGCGATTTTCTTGACCCAGTGATAAAATTGGATGTGCGCATTAATCTCACTTCTTAATTAAACATAAAACACAAAACTACAGATAGAAAACAAACACATTCCTTTTCAAATAAACACATTTGCTGACACAATAGAAAAGCAGGTTATTATATCATGTTTCATATCAAATCTTTACTTTCTTCCTCTTGTGATCCCACGACCGCACCTGTTTCCATCTGTCACACCTGAGAATGGTCTGACTTTATGTCCAAACATTTTGGACGTTAAAAAATAAATAAAGCTTCATGTTTTGTTCATAACGTTAGCACACCAACTCCAAAAGCATCGTCCATCATTAATTACTCACAATACTATGTGTTTTTTCACATCCATCAATAAACGCTGTTGGACCACAATGACGGATTTAAAAATAGATATGAAAAATTAGTCAGACCTTGTTCTCCACATACAGCTGGAGTCAGACTGACATCAAATAATAAATATTCCTCTTTTAATATTTCCGCACAGACAGATAAAACAGATTTAAAAGCATTAATTTTCCTAAAACAGTAACGATAAAGCTGAAACCTCCTCGTGTAAACCTGCATCACGCGTCCAATGCTGGTAGTGCAACAGACACACAAATAGAAACACAGGCAGACAGACAGACAGGCAGACAGACAGACAGACAGACAGGCAGACAGGTTTGAAGTCTCTTCATGTCACACTGAGCCTCTGAAGCTGATGGTTGTTGTAATCTGGGGTAACCCCCGCATGTAGTCTGGGGTAACCCCTGCATGTATCGTAGTGATTTATTATGTGTTGACTTTAGAAATGTTTAGAAAAATAATTTTCCAGAACTTAAATTAAAAAAGCCAACGATTACATTCCACATTAGGGAATAGATGATAGATTTAGAGGTTAGCCCTGTGTTACAGATGATTGCAGGCTAAGAATGGATGGCATGAAAAGTACTTCAGAAACATCTGTGTGCTTGTCCTATAGAATCACTCTATATACATGTGTAGTGCTCAACAACTATCTATTCAGTAGTACTTAATTAATTAGTACTTGTAACCTGCTAGGAGGATGTACAATACAATGCACTGGTCCATTGCTTTCTGAATTAGCTGCATGGTTATAAAGAAACTGGGCTGAAAGTAGTCGACAGCGCTCATTGTGTATACATTACAATCAGCAATTAATGTAAATAATTCATTCATGTAAGAAAAGTATAAAATAGTTTTGGAGAAACAAAGAAGCAGATATGTAGTATAAAAAACTCAATTTTGAAGGCAGTATAATTCAGGTACACTGTGCTGAATAACAGAGGCACTGACTGTTGATGTGGAGAATCAATTGGACGTTGCTAAAACTGACAGACAGACAGACAGGCAGACAGACAGACAGACAGACAGGCAGACAGACAGACATACGGACCTATACCCTTACTCTGTGATAAATAAGTCTCTCATTTTGTCACTTCCACACCGCCATCATATCATTTGTTAATTCGTTAATCATCATGTCATGATCACATGGTCTACATTTGATTTGGATTGAAGCGGGCAGTGTCCCTGATTGCGTTGTCACTCAAATGATTTAGTTTTCATGCCACGTCTGTATTTTGATCTCCTTCTGAGGACAAACCAGAGCTGCATCTTTGGTGAGGGTCTGCTTGGTTTTGTTCTCCCTGAAAACCTCACCTGGGTGTGTGTGTGTGTGTGTGTGTGTGTGTGGAGGGGGGGGGGTTAGGGGCTCAGATACCACCCCCGCTGCGGTCCACCGTCACAGGGCCCCTCATGTCCAGACTCTCCTCGGCCGTCTTCATGAGGATGGCAAGGCGGCTGTCTGACACCTGACCCTTCTTCACGGCACTCATTAGCTGCAGAGAGAGAGATGGAGAGAGAGAGACAGAGAGACAGAGAGAGACAGAGAGGCAGAGAGGCAGAGAGACACAGAGAGAGAGAGACAGAGAGTGAGAGAGAGAGGTCAGCTGCTATATTCTTCTAGTTAGCACAGGAACAGCCATCTGTACATGGATGACGGTGTTTTACAGCACTCCTGTTCCACTTCCTCTAATGCTGCAGTCACAGAGTGGGTTGGCCACTACTGTTCACTACTTCCTGGTCATGTGCAGTGAAATGGCGGCATTCTGTTAGTTAATATTCCATATCTCTGCAATCATGAAGACCAAATTCATAAAATATTGAATGATTTAAAACTACAATAAGTTGCTTCTCTATTGTTGTTTACTGCCAGGAATGCCAAGCGGCACCACATTTTGTTGTTGTTTTTTTAGCGACTTCAGCAGGATTATTTTAGAAACACAAAAACATGTGACATGAACTCTGCTCTCCTATTGGCTGCCACTCTAAAGCCACGGTGTTCCTCACAGAAAATGACCGAATCTTCCCACTTTGCTGTTGTTAAGTGCTGGCTGTTTGACTCTGGTGTATGACCTGTCCCATTTCCTCTTACACCTGTCCCACTTTCTGTAACAGTGCCTTCAAATACCAGTGGAGCAAGGTAGGCAGAGCCTCACCTCTCATTCATTTTCTATGGAGGCAGGCAGTAGTCCTGCACAAAGGATTTTGGGATTGATGGCGGTGCAGAGCAAGCAGATGATGAGAGCATCAAAAAGTTGAGAATTCTTAACTTTGTGCAAATGAGAAGCAAATCTCACCAGGCACCAGCCAGGGAACACTTTTAAACGTGACACTGTGGAAATGAAATGAAGCAAGATTCAGCAGCCAGGTGGTCCATCTGTCCCCTCAAATAAATTTAGAAAAACATTTTGTTGGACCGATAGGATGGAATAAGACATAATTTCCAGGCATGTCCGCCATGTTGGTTCACTCACAACTGGGAGCAGAAACCAGTGACAGATGAGCGAGTACTGCATTCATATAACATGATGTACTGAACGGCAGCCAACTGTTGGCAGAGGGAGATTCACTCCACTGGCGTGTTTTCGCGTGTTTCTTTATAACTGAGCAGCTCAAATCAAAACTATTTCTTGTTTTTTTTATACCTCTCCTTTTTTATTAATTTTCTGCTGTATTTTCGGTTGTACGATCGGCACACATGCTCCTGTCTTCAATGAGTCTCCAAGGTCAAATGAAGGTTGAGTGAGTGAGAAAGGGGCTCCTTTCCATTTGGAAGACATGTAATCTGTACACGTCCACCACGGAGCCGCTGCTGTTACCCAGTGTGAAGAAGTACAAGTGGGGGATGAAAGCGTCGGCCTGTTTTTCCGGCCATGGCAGCCGTCGTGGCCGAGGTCTGGCAGCATGGTGGAGGAAGCGGGCGCTGAGCAGACCCCCCTAATGAAGACCTGGAAGTTTCCTATAATGAATCTCTTCTAGTCTTATGGTTAAGCCAGGAAGTAATTTAGAGGTGGACCTGGATGCACTTCAGCCCTGATTACGAAACTCGTTGACGGAGACGCTCTTCTCTAATTAGTTTCATCTCAAAGGATCTGCTGGGTGCACTCAGACGAGGCTTCACACCTCCAGCCCGCAGGTCGGCTATGAACCAGAGGAGGTGGTTTTTTCACATCTCACAGGTGGACAGGACAGCAGAATGAACAGAGAGAGAGAGCCAGCGAGAGAGAGAGAGCAACAGAGACAGACAGACACAAAGAGAAAGAGACAGACAAGAGAGCGAGAGAGAGTGACAGACAGAGAGATAGACAGACACAAAAAGAGAGAGAGACAGAGAAAGAGAGTGAAACAGAGACAGAGACAGAAAGAGAGAGGGAGAGAGAGAGAGAGAGAGAGAGAGAGAGAGAGAGAGAGAGAGATAGAGAGATAGAGAGAGAGAGAGCAGGTTTTTGCCTGTTTCTAATCAAAGTGTGATCATTCAACATGACGGTGCATGTGTGACATTGTCTGATGAACAGCAGGTGTGTGTGTGTGTGTGTGTGTGTGTTGTGTGCAGGACCTTTCCTTTTTCATTTTCACTGCTCTCCCCGTTTCCAGATAAACACACCATCTATCTGTTCTGTGTGAAAGCGGTGCAGAGACGGTGAGAGATGGGCGAGCTTTGGTTGTGGAGGCATTAGCCACTGTACGGTGAGAGATGGGCAAGCTTTGGTTGTGGAGGCATTAGCCACTGTACGGTGAGACATGGGCAAGCTTTGGTTGTGGAGGCGTTAGCCGCTGTACGGTGAGAGATGGGCGAGCTTTGGTTGTGGAGGCGTTAGCCGCTCTATGATGAGAGATGGGCGAGCTTTGGTTGTGGAGGCATTATCTGCGGTATGGTGAGAGGTGGGCGAGCTTTGGTTGTGGAGGCGTTAGCTGCTCTATGATGAGAGATGGGCGAGCTTTGGTTGTGGAGGCGTTAGCCGCTGTATGGTGAGAGGCGGCCGAGCTTTGGTTGTGGAGGCATTAGCCGCTGTATGGTGAGAGGCGGCCGAGCTTTGGTTGTGGAGGCATTAGCCGCTCTATGATGAGAGATGGGCGAGCTTTGGTTGTGGAGGCGTTAGCTGCTGTATGGTGAGAGTCGGGCGAGCTTTGGTTGTGGAGGCGTTAGCCGCTGTACGGTGAGAGATGGGCAAGCTTTGGTTGTGGAGGCGTTAGCTGCTCTATGATGAGAGATTGGCATGCTTTGGCTGTGGAGGCATTAGCCGCTGTACGGTGAGAGATGGGGGAGCTTTGGTTGTGGAGGCGTTAGCTGCTGTGCGATGCGCAACCATCTAGGCTGTTGAGGGAGTTTTGGTGAGTTTGAGTTGCCTTTTGGTGTCACAGACAAAATTTGACAAAACATCCATGAGGAAATATGTATGTGATAAAGCCAGTCCACCAGTCCGTCTGGTTGGTGGTGCTGGCTGGCAGATGGATCAGTTGACTGATGGAATGGAATCGCCTCTGTGGTTATGAATGGCTGCCTTGTTTCAAGAACCAGTTAATACAAATAACTGTGGGACTCATGAGACCATATGACTAGATTTTGAGTCCAAACACACTTTTCCTCTTTGTATTGACTGGTTTTAAAGCTACAGCCAGGGAATTTCCGGTGGTTTCCTCCATTCACACGTACATGGACACACAAGACATGACACACTGACTTCTGTCCTCCGGGAGAGCGGAGGACTTCATTTATTTTACCTTAAACTACGTCATCTCACTAACATGGCTCTTTTATTCATTTATGGGTTTATTATTTCATCACTCTCCGTTGTCCATATAACTACCACATGGCTGATGGACTTCCTTCTCTGCAGACTGGGAGTAAACCTCTCTGTTCGAGGTCAGTCCTTTCTCCAGACTTTTTTTGCATAAGCTCTCACTTTTACTGGTTAACAAATCTCTCACTTCAGAAAAATGTCTTCTGTGTACAAGTTCAGGATTGACGCCTTATGAATGGTTCACTCATTCCAGTAAAACCGTCCTGATACGGCAATCTGACGAATTTGATCAAACTGCTGTCATTTAGTGACGTTTCCGCCAGCGTTACTCAGACGTGAGTCACCAAACTGCTGACGTGACTATTGTGGAACATCGACTCTGGCTCACATTCACCCATAAATGTAAAATTGCGGGCGTCCGGGTAGCACAGCTATTCCATTGCCTACCAATACGAGGATCGCCGGTTCGAATCCCCATGTTACCTCCGGCTTGGTCGGGTGTCCCTACAGACACAATTGGCTGTGTCTGCGGGTGACAAGCCGGATGTGGGTATGTGTCCTGGTTGTTGCACTAGCGCCTCCTCTGGTCAGTCGGGGCACCTGTTCAGGGGGGAGGAGGAACTGGGGGGAATAGCATGATCCTCCCATGCGCTATGTCCCCCTGGCGAAACTCCTCACTGTCAAGTGAAAAGAAGCGGCTGGTGACTCCATATGTATTGGAGGAGGCATGTGGTAGTCTGCAGCCCTCCCCGGATCAGTAGAGGGGGTTGAGCAGCGACTGGGACAGCTCGGAAGAGTGGGGTATTTGGACAGGAAAAGTAAAATTGCCGTATGATTTACGTATTAGTCTGCATGTGTGAACAGGATGTAACAGACACAGGAAACTGTGCCCTCCCGGCCAGTGTGACTTTACAGACCAGTTCTGAAGAAGAACAGCATGAAGACGCTGCTTTAACCAGAGACAACATCTGAACATCTAGCCCGTTTTACCACAACACACAGCAGGAGAGAAACTGATGCCTGCACATGGATGGATGGATCCCACTGAACAAAATGAAGCCAAAACGTGTGTGTGTGTGTGTGTGTGTGTGTGTGTGTGTGTGTGTGTGTGTGTGTGTGTGTGTGTGTGTGTGTGTGTGTTCATGCTTTACAAACCTGTAGGAACTCGTCGATTTCCACCTGTCCATTCTTGTTGAGGTCCACCTCGTTGAGAATTTCATGGAGCGTGTTCTCGTCAATCTGCACATTGATGTTCTGCGATCAAGGAGAGAAGACGCTGTGATGTACAGCACATAACAGACATGGACCAGGAAAGAAAGAAGAAAGGCAGAGAGTCAGAGAGAGAGACACAGAGACAGAGACAGAAAAAAGAAGGAAAAAGAGACGAGAGCAAACAAACAAGCACAGATAAAGCGGTGTAGAGAGACGGACTCACGTTCAGGACACACTGGACGTCCACTGTGGTGATGAAGCCTTTACGCTCTTTGTCAAACTTGTGGAAGCGCTTCTTGTACCTGTCAATCAAATGATCAGATGAACAGAAATGTAAACTGCCTTTTCAATTTATCAAAATCAACCCCAAACTACAATGTCTTCATGAGGACACAGACTGTGAACAGGACTTGGATGTAACAGGAATCAGGAGAGTCCAGCTTCAACAGAGAAGCTGCCTGCATCACTAGTAATGCTTAATTAACCAGTTCACCAGTCGACCTGTCAATCAGTCAACCAGTTAACCATTTCACTGATCTTAAGATGCTCCTCATCCCGGTGGGAGATGTTTTATCATTACTCATCATCACCAGCGAGCAGCTGGAGGAACAGCAAGGATTACCTGACCACTTCCTGGTAGTCCAGCGTGATCTCAGACATCTTGGTCAGCTGTTCAGAGCGTGACCTGTAGCCCATCTCCAGATAGAGGAACTTCTTTGCCGCTTCTAGCTCTGCCTGCAGGTACAAATTCAGAGATCTGCGCATTATCGTACCGTCTGAATGAACGTATGTAATCTCTGCTTTGTTCACCCCATCCTCTGTTTCCACAGTGATGACAGAGGATAGAGGAAGTTCAAGATGAGCGATCACATAATTGTATTTGGCCAATTACCCCACTCTTCCGAGCCGTCCCAGTCGCTGCTCCACCCCCTCTGCCGATCCGGGGAGGGCTGCAGACTACCACATGCCTCCTCCGATACATGTGGAGTCCCCAGCCGTTTCTTTTCACCTGACAATGAGGAGTTTCACCAGGGGGATGTAGCACATGGGAGGATCACGCTATTCCCCCCAGTTCCCCCTCCCCTCAAACAGGCACCCTGACTGACCAAAGGAGGCACTAGTGCAGCAACCAGGACACATACTCACATCCGGCTTCCCACCCGCACGCAGCCAACTGTGTAGGGATGCCTGACCAAGGCGGCGGTAACACAGGGATTCAAACCGGCGATCCCTGTGTTGGCAGGCAACAGAATAGACCACTACGCTATCTGGACACCCTTTTTATAAAATAAATATGAATATATAGAAAGCATTAACACAGAGCGAAGAACTGCTAACATCCCCCACAAAGAGTTGGCATGACAACAGACGAAGCATGGGGGAAGTGTGTGCTGGTTAAAGGCAGTCACCAGTGCATGACGGACGGGTCTTAGAAAATTTTACCCAGCATTCACCCTGATGTGAACTAAGCCACCTACAACGGCCTTTCTATTTTCTTTAGGTTTTCGCTATCTCTCTCTCTCTCTCTCTCTCTCTCTCACACACACACACACACACACACACACACACACACACACACACACACACACACACACATACACACACACACACACAAAAAACAAACAACGTCCTCCCCTTGGGAGAGGATAAAGGGTGGGACCTCACTATTGTGTTCTGATCTGAGAATAACCTCTGGCTGAGTGTCGAGGCTCATCAGGGATTACAGCGTTTCTTCAACCGAACAGGTTTTCTGAGAAACCCACAGCTTTGCTACAACTCACAACTAGGTTAGGACAAATGAATACAGTCGAAATTAGAAGTAATTCATCCATTTTCTTTACCTGCCTGTTTCTGAGGTTGGAACCTATTCTGGATGGGTCATGGGCACATCGGACGCAGGGCCAACACAAAGACACATAATCACTCACAAACAAGAGCCATTCTTATCTATGGGCTATACAGAATCTCAAATTCACCTGAGAAGCATGGACACTGGAGCATCCACAGGGAAATCCACACAAACACAGGGTGGACAGACACATTGCACACTGGCAGGCTGTTTACCACTAAGATACCACCCACATCCATTTGACATCAGCTGAATCAAAATAAACAGACTGATTTGGCACTGTGACATTTGATTGGTTATAAAGCTGCCACAGATAAAGGCCATGGGACCATGCTGCAAAAAACGCCCATGCACCAGGTCTTAAAGGATCATTTCCATTTTTTTTTCCAACCTGGGTCTTATATTCCTAGTTTTTTCCATTGGTCATATCAGTTATTACCTTATTTTACTACTGGCTTCATTTGGTAGATGTTGGACATGGAACACGGCTGGACTCAGCTTTACAGCAGTGTCTTATGGGACAAGTGAACAGGAGTGGTTAAACAACAACCCCCCTGGATGGTTACTACTACCTATGCTAAGTATAGGCTGCTACTTCCTGCAGGAAGAACCAGGAAGTAGATGGGCCATGTCATTGATCATATTGGACATCTCACATCATAACTTTTAACCTTCACTTCCAAATACCTGGTTTAGGTAATTGGGTTACATTGGACTTGTTGAAACATGTCTGACGCTCCTGTTCACTTGTCCCACAAGACACCGCTGACAACGATGACAAAAACTACAGGATTAAGACCCAGGTTGTAAAAAACCAAGTTGTCCTTGGTTGTTCCTTAAAACAGGTGAAACAGTCCGACGGGCATGTGAGACGGTTCCACTTGTTCCTGGTGCAGTTCCACTTGTTTGGAGAATTTTCAACGTAAGTGCCATGTAAGGCAGGTCACATCCCGATGATTTAAGACATTGAGAAAGTAATTTAGTGTGAGAGACAGTAGGAGTTATTTCAGCACATACATTTTCAGACCCAGTCCACGGTGATGTGACTTGTTTGGACATGGGTTTTAATTTTTGGCCATTGCCATAGCTAGTAAACTGTTAAATCCCCAAATTAGCATACCGTCCTTCTCTCCTGGCTCCAGCCCAGCTGGTTTCCCATGATCTCCACGATGCGCGGCAGGGCCTCGTCAGCCGCCTGCACGTTCAGGAAGCCCAGACGGGTACGCCGCGCAATGATGTCGATGGCAGTGCAGGCGTACTCCTTGATGGCGTACTGCACCTGTAGAAAGGACAGAGGACACGGAGGGGAAGACTCAGTCTTTCTGAGGGTAATTTACTGGTTGCTGTGAGGAAATCCTCTGTTTGCTCTTCTTTTTCTGTGACAGGCCACAGTGTGAAACCAGCTACAGGATAAACTGGTTTTTGTGTGTCTTTTAATAGTTTTTGTCTGTGATGGTGTGTTGAAACAAAATGGATCCCTCTGCTGGTATCCAGATGTCCGCTGACTGGAGCGCATCACATATTTGTCAGTAAAAACAGATGGAGACTCGGTACTCGATAAATGGCATTGGATTGAGTTTTGTGTTGTTTACGTGGCACCAGAGCCGACAGTTTATTCAATCTTATATCCACACCAGTCAGCGTCACATTCTGCTTTCTGTTCCATCTTGAAACAAGACGTGTTTATGAGAGGAAAGTTACACAAATCAAAACCTGAAAAATTATTAATTATTCTTAAAACTTTCATCAAGTTAAGTTTGTAGGTCTGGTTATATAAGATGTATTTAAAGATACATAATATCCCCCCCCGCCCCCTTTCTCCCCAATTGTATTTGGCCAATCACCTCACTAATCCGAGCCATCCCAGTCGCTGCTCCACCCCCTCTGCTGATCCGGGGAGGGCTGCAGACTCCCACATGCCTCCTCCCATACATCCACATGTATCAGAGAAGTCACCAGCCGCTTCTTTTCACCTGACAGTGAGGAGTTTTTCATCAGGGGGACGTAGCGCGTGGGAGGATCACGCTACTCCCCCCAGTTCCCCCTCCCCACTGAACAGGCGCCCCGACCAACCAGAGGAGGTGTTAGTGCAGCAACCAGGACACATACCCACACCCGGCTTCCCTCCTGCAGACACGGCCAACTGTGTCTGTAGGGACGCCCGACCAAGCCGGAGGTAGCACGGGGATTCGAACAGCCGATCCTTGTGTTGGTAGGCAATGGAATAGACCGCTACACTACCCGGACGCCCACAAGATACATAATTGACATAGGGGACATCATCTAAAATAACTTTCTCGTTTAAGGGTTAATCGCTTGTTTTTTGCCTGTTTCTTGAAAGGTGCCATTGTTCCATGTCCACTGTCCATACTGAGCCGAGTACGACACTTTAAGTATCAGCCCATACCGAGTACCGGTCTGATCCATTACTTTACTGAACAGTGCAGGTTTAGACCATTACTTTGGGGTTAATGAGCAAAATAATTAAGAAAGAATCTGTTTGTTTTCATCATTTAAGAAATACAGGCGTCAGTGTTCCAAAAATGTAGCAAAGCAACCCATTTTGTTTTTATTTATCACGTTACTAATGGTTTTTGGTGTTGGATTTCAGTCTGATACCAGTATCGGAATAAGTGTCTAATATGTATATCTATTTTTAAAGTGGGTGTGTTGTACCTCGCTCTCGATGTAAGGGAACTCTGACACCAGCCTCTTTCCAACTATCGGCCATCTCTTCCCAGTCACCCGTGCCATCTTGGCCACATCGAATGCCTTTCCTCCGTACGTGGAAGCCAAATGCTGGGCGACCTGCGGAGCCCGACAGGAAGACAGGATTCACTGTCAGTTACTGTTCATAGGACAAACTCAGCTTGTCAAGACAGCAGAGAAAACAATGCAGCGTATTCAACTTGAAATATGAATATTCAGCCATTAAGCCAGTTCCAAACCTGGTACCGGGATTGTACCATACTAGAATTATAACGTATTTATAATTATAACATCAGTCATAGTAAACGAAGAAACAACACTGCAATGGATCTGCAACTAGACTAGAAACATTTACATTCATAAATAAACCATCACACATGTATTATTAGCACTGATACCTATGCAGACACTACTGATAACTGTACTATTACCACTAATAATAATAATAATTATGTTCTGTTTTTCCTGCCATTCTTACTAGCATCAGTGTTAGCTTAACTGTCAGTGCTAGTATAAACAACGGTGTTAGTGTTATAACTCGTATTTTAATTAGTTTCAAGGTATTTATTAAACGTTTTCATAAACAAGACTGCTTTCCTTACAACTTATTTATCTCATGTCTGGTTATGAATGTGGTAAAGCAGTTGAAATACGGCAGGTGGGGGAGGCGATGCTAACAGCTAACACCACACACTCTAATGGTGGCGCCTTGTTAACAATATGCAGATGATTGATTTGATCTCGTCAGAGCCAAACGATAAGCGCCGGTGACCGTTTTGTCGATGAGATGTCATATGTTTGGAGACAACAAAAGGGCTATTTGCTATTCAGATCGTTGGCTTGCCCATCATGCGAAAGGGCAAATGCTGTCCAAATATCAACTGTGACCTTTAGGATTATTCCAGAAACAGCGGAGCCGGAGCAGCTCCTCTAATGAGGGCTGCAGCCGCAGCCGCTCAGCTTCTTGGTACACACTTTTATTAGATTTAATTAAAACGCACCACAGATTACTGGATGGACGGTGTGTTTTGATGTTAATTGTAAAATGCCATAGAAAACAGGATGTTTCAGCTAGATATGTCTATTACACTGCGGCTAAATTACACTCTGCAGAAACTGCTTTATCTTAACATTTCACTGAATCTAACTTTTCCCAACAACAATAAAAAAACAATCTGCAAGTGTGGGCAGATTATTCCACCTGCTTCTAATATAGATAGCGCTAAAGCATAGATTTTCATGAATCAATGCTAGCCGGATGGTCTGAGAGGACGGTATGCAAACAGCAGATTTCCCTAATTAATTCCTCTTCCTCTCATTAAATGTGTGTGAGTTAGTGAAGTCAGCTGATGTACTGTTAGAAACATATGCAGCTCAATGGCAACTAGCTGAACAGCCCTGCTGTGAGGCACTCCACACTAAAAACATCCATCCACCACATTTGTAACATGACCACTACTACTAGTACTACTACTAGTACTACTACTACTACTACTACTACTAATAATAATAATAATACTACACCCGTGCTGGTAAGATAAAGAGATCAGCCTGGAAAAGGGCTGGATGTAGTACATATGTAAATAAATAACGTATGGCAGTCTGAGGACGGATGTCCTTGCCTGCCTAAGTGTTTGTTTCCTTATTATGTGGAACTGGCACATGGGAAGGACAATGTGTCAGCCCTGTGATGGCCCGGTGGTCTGTCCAGGGTGTCTCCCCGCCTGCCGCCAAATGACTGCTGGGATAGGCTCCAGCATCCCGCAACCCTAATTGGGATAAGTGGCTTGGATAATGGACGGATGGACTACCACTACTACTACTCATAACAATAATAATAATAAGTTATTTATGTGGTACTTCTCTAAAACAAAGTTACAAATTGCTTTACATTGAATCAGCTTGGCAAACTGACAAGAAATTAGATCGGTCAATATATCTGGATATAATATGGATATAATATGGATATAACGTGTACATATAGTAGTGATCTGGATATAATGTGAATATAATGCGGATATAATGTGTATATATGGTGATCTGGATATAATGTGGATACAATGTGAATATGTGGTGATGTGAGACTAGGTGTGTTGTGGGATTGTGTTGGGGTAACATGGTGATATAAGTTAAATGTTGTCATGTCCTAGTCTTAAAGGCTGCATTACAGTAAAGTGAGACACTTTACTGAACCTATTCCACTGTTTTAGTGACATGAACAATGAACGTCTACCTGCTTGGTCATCATATCCACATTACTAATGATCATTTATCATCATGTTCTGCTGTGAAAATATCTTATGTAAGCACCAATAGACATCCCTAAATATCATCACGTTATTGATATGGAGGTGTTCAGTCATGAATTTTAATTTTGTCAATAACCCCAGTTCCCACAGGAAATGACAGCATTTCATCAGGTGCTTGGTTACCCTGCCACTGACTTTCTGTACATGAAGCTCCATACAAACTCTGCACACTAGCAGCAGTGTCTTCAATTCCAGCTGTATTCACATATATTAAGACAAAGTCAAAAATAACAACCACTCAGACAAAAAACACCCATATTCACTATCCATAGCTTTCTACTATATAACTAACAGTAGATGTTAATAACTGACATTAATATGAAACGTCATTTTCGTCAGTTTGCCAAGCTGTATATCCTCCATTTAAAACATGCAAAATAAATCTGTGGTATTTATCCAAAGACATTAATTAATTCAAGAGTACAGTTTTCCCCTTTTTTGATTTTTGGACTGACTTATGTGAAATTGATGCACCAGTAAAGCCTATTTTTCTACACATCTAATAACCATATGGTCACTCTCAGTGTTTATGTAGAATCAGAAAAAGAAATAAATTGATTGTAAGCCCTGGACAGTGGAAACATAGCGATAATAATAAAAATAATTACCAAACACCAATGTAGTGTGTCTACGGGTGTGTCTGACCTCATTTTCCAGGCCGTAGTCCTGGACCAGGCGGATGTAAAGGGTGGGAGTCCAGTCTTTGCCTCCTTCCAGCTTTAGACCCACAGTCTTACTGGGTCCTGCTGTGAGGCCGTGGGCTTTGATGGCAGCGTCCAGTGTCTCCTCAGCCATGGACCGATAGGTGGTCCACTTCCCACCTGGACACACACAGACGGACACACACACAGACGGACACACACACACACACACACACACACACACACAAACACACACACACACACACACACAATTTGTCTCTCTCTTGCTCTCTGTTCTCACAAAATACCACACGAGCATGCACAATGCGCACACACACACACACCATATCACATGACCAAGCTAATGTTGTCGTGTGCACAGACCTGCAATTGTGACGAGACCGCTGTCGCTGATGTTGACGATGTGGTTCCTGCAGATGGACTGTGTGTCTTTTGAGTTTGGGTCAGTCACCAGGGGCCGGATGCCACTCCACGCTGCAAGAACATCCCCACGACGCACTGTGGACACCAGGAAGACAACGCAGTATGGGCACAACAAAAACCACCAATCCATACAATGCTGAGTTTAACCATCAGAGGAAAGGATTAGGGCTGAGTTCACATATCAGCACATGTTCAACCAGACAGGGAGGGACAAGTTAGTAACATCTGACAGTATACACTCTCTCAACCCCCACCCCCCCCGTGTATTTTTATTGTTTTTCTTATTGTGTGTGTGTGTGCATCCATGTATGCATATATGTCTGTATTTCCCTCCGCGTCATTTTCATAATGCATTTATTAATATCCAGTTATTATTATGATCACATTCACTTATCCCCTTCAGCTTCAAGTAACGTGTAAGGTCTAGTGTCTCATGCTATGTTGTGTAAAAAATAAATAGAGATGAAATGCCATTGTTGTGTTGAGTTGCTATGATAATCTACATGCACACAGCTCTCCTTGAGCATCACTGCATCACAGCAACATAACCAGGGGTGAGGGAGGAGGAGGAAGAGGGGGGAGGCTCCTGAATATGGCCGTACCTTCAACGTCAGGACTGAGGTAGTTGCGGACCTCCCTCAGGATGAAGTTGATGTCCTCCTCTCGGGGGATGGGGTGAGCCGTCACGCTGGTGGGCGAGTCAGTGGTCCCGGCGATGGTCATTTTCTCCCAGGGCAGGAAAAAGATGACCCGCCCATCACTGGTGGCCGGGTCCAAGAGACCCATGTTGTCAGGACTGAGAGAACAGAGGGGAGAGAAGACTAAGGTTATCTATTTATGTATCTAGAGTATTTATTCATCTATAGCAGAGTTGTCCAAATTCTTTCCTCTGAAGGGCCAAAAATTAATCTGGCTGGAGGGCCGCAGGCCAAAAATAAACGTTGATGTAATGGAAAATTACATTACATTAAAATCTGTTATATTTTAAAGAAAATTAGCAATCTAATCTAAAATAAAATTTCAAAATAATAAAAACAATACTCTTTAATCTGCTTAACAGTAATTTCATCAATTTGCAGAGATGATTCTCAAAAACATAAAACATCCATGCTTCTTTTTGGGATAGATAGAAACTGCAGTTTCCGTCTTTATACTATCTGGCTGCCTTTCTGTCTGCCTGGAAAAGGGGGATGTGGAGCAAATGAACTGAAGTCGCTGAAAACAGGTGGAGGAGAGGAGGGAGACACTGGTGGGGGTGGGGAGAAGAGGAGAGGAGGAGGTGAGGTGAACAAAGTGGGCGAGGAGTGAAGAGAGAGAGGAGGAGCGCCAGAAGGAACACGAAGGAGAACGAACAGAGGAGAAAAGCTGGATGAGCGAAAAAGACAGAAAGGAGAGGATGACAGAAGACAGCAGAAGGAATGAGGGAGGTGAGAGAGAGAGAGAGAGAGAGAGAGACAGAGAGAGAGAGAGAGAGAGAGAGAGAGAGAGAGAGAGAGAGAGAGAGAGAGAGAGAGAGAGAGAGAGAGAGAGAGAATGAGGTGTCTGGCATTTCTGATGCTGTTTTAAAGGGCTCGCGCTCCCTCGGGTTTCTCTCAATAAGCTTCGCTGAACTTTAAAACTCAGACTTTCACAAAAGTGCTGCAGCTGAAGCAGACTGGACTGACCCCTGGCTGAACCGCACACACGTCTATGAACGAATGAGAGCAACAAACAGACAAATGTTGCTGTGAGACAAACTAAAGCCAACTGAGATGATGGACGTCGGGACGAGGGCTTGAACAGGCGGGTGATACTGACAAAATCAAACATCATGATATGTCTGACTGAATACCTCGATATTGATAATGTGATGATGTTTTGGGGATGACTATTTACGCTTTTTTTTAACCCCCCCTCCTTTTCTCCCCAGTTGTACCCGGCTAATTACCCCACTCTTCCGAGCCGTCCCGGTCACTGCTCCACCCCCTCTGCTGATCCAGGGAGGGCTGCAGACTACCACATGTGGAGTCTCCAGCCACTTCTTTTCACCTGACAGTGAAGAGTTTCACCAGAGGGACGCAGGGGATGGGAGGATCACGCTATTCCCCCCAGTTCCCCCTCCCCCCTGAACAGGCGCCCCAACCGACCAGAGGAGGCGCTAGTGCAGCGACCAGGACACATACCCACATCCAGCTCCCCACCCGCAGACACGGCCAATTGTGGCTGTAGGGACGCCTGACCAAGCCGGAGGTAACACGGGGATTCGAACCGGCGATCCTCATGTTGGTAGGCAACGGAATAGACCACTACGCTACCCAGACGCCTATTTATGTTGTCATAAGGTATTTACACAACATTTAAGTTATATCACCATATTACCAGAATCCCACAGCACATGTAGTCTCACATCACCAGATGCACATTATGAATGACACTAAATGGCATGACATATAGTATATGTGTCACACACCCAGAAACACGCTAAATAACAGTGGATGACAGACTATCTTTACACCCTTCATCTGAATGAGGAAAGACTTGACAGAACAGAACAGACTAACTAGCTCTCTTA
This sequence comes from Lampris incognitus, assembly GCF_029633865.1. Lineage (NCBI taxonomy): Eukaryota > Metazoa > Chordata > Actinopteri > Lampriformes > Lampridae > Lampris > Lampris incognitus. The sequence continues at coordinate 12,223,486 of NC_079231.1, forward strand.
CCTGTAGTAACCAGGGATGACGATGTGAACGCCGGCGCTGGGCTGACAGATGTTGTCCATTTTCTGGTTGTCCATCTTCCTCAGGGAGTCCGTGAAGGGCCCAGTGGCGTTGATCACACACTTTGCCCTCACGTCAAATTCCTCTCCTTCAAGGAACAAACACAACAGGAATAAACAGGGAGCCACAAAACCCACCGTCCGGCCATCTGAACTTTGACCTCTATTGATCTGTAAAATTATGAATTTCTCACTGCAGCAATGGACAGAAACACAAAGTCAAACATTCGGACGTCGATCTGAAGTAAATCAAACCATCCATTATCCAAACCGCTTATGCAAACTCAGGGTCATGGGATGCTGGAGCCTATCCCAGCAGTCATTGGGCGGCAGGTGGGGAGACACCCTGGACAGGCTGCCTGGCCATCACACGGCCCACATACACCCACACACACACACACACACACACACATTCACACCTAGGGACACTTTAGTACGGCTGATTCACCTTACCTACATATCTTTGGACTGTGGAAGGAAACCGGAGCACCCGGAGGAAACCCACGCAGACACGGGGAGAACATGCAAACTCCACACGGCTGACGACCCCCAAGGTTGGACTACCCCGGGGTTCGAACCCAGGACCTTCTTGCTGTGAGGCAACTGTGCTAAGCACTGCGCCGATGTGCCGCCCATAAATTAAACCATTTTTGACAAAGTTATGAAACGACTTTGACCTTTTCAGGACTGTGACCCCATGGTCAGGTCATAGGAACCACTGCTCACCTCTCCTGAAACCTTCACGTCACGACTGGTGTGCAGGTTTCACGAAAACCTGCACACCAGTCGGAGGGAAGTGGAAATGACTGGCGTGTTGAGGAGGATGAGAAGTCTGCTAAGGTTTGCTTTTCTGGTTTTATTTTCCATTCAGACGGAAACACCGGCGGTGAAGACCAACAATCTGGGCCTGATGGACGTTTTGAAAAAGGTACTGTTATGTTTTGTTATTTTTATTTTTATTTCATTATTGAATGGTTTTTTTTTTGTATAAATTTATTTCTAGTTTTTCCCCTTATCCCACCTGATTAACCCAATGGCATATGGCCGGAACTCTTGTCGAATAACTCCCCTGGCTCATGTTTTCACAGGAAGGAGATAGTCATAACACCAGCTTCCTTCAAACACTGCTCTCGCTATTTTACACGCTGAAGTCTCGCATGGATTGCATTACCTTCAGGCCGTGAAGGAGACGTAAGAAGAATGCTTTCAGTTGCTTGGCTGCAGGTGCCCTTATGGGCCAGAGGGGTCGCTGGAGAACGACGAGTCCCCGAACACTACACCGATCTACACCCACTATCCCTCGGGTAAGGGTGGCCTAATGAATGCCTTACCCCGTGGACGCTCTGGCCGTGACCGGTTACGGCGAGTCTGGGATACGAACCTCCCAGCCACATGACGAGCGGACCGTAAGAAAGGCGGTTTATCTTGCTCGGCCATCAGAGCGGCCTATAGAATGCTTTTAATGCATTCTATTGTTTTATTTGAGTGTGCAATTGAGATCCTGCAAATTGTGCTCTGAATTTTAGTGAGCATATTCCTTCTGTTCTGTAGAGCATGCTGTAAACTGTCGCTGTATAAATAAAGATTACTACCGTTGTTATCATTATCATTACAGTGTGGTCTTATAATAAAATCTGTACGTCTGGCCCTGGATCTTTGTGACACTCGTTCCCTCCATCTCTCCTGTTTCCTCACATGACAGCCTCGCTAAACAAGGTGAAGAACTGTCCCCCTCAAAATCAATCAACCTTAAACACAGAACTGCACCTCTTAATTCTCTGCATAATAATTCATTTCAAAACGTGCTATTGCTGAAGGGGTGTAAGACTGTGTGATATGGTGTCTAGTTTCAATACTGTGTGCCTGGAAGCCTGCCTGCCTGCCTGTGTGCATGTGTGTGTGTGTGTGTGTGTGTGTGTGCGTGCGTCCGTGCGTGCGTGCGTGTGTTCTCACAGATGTGATAGGCTTGGCATTTACATTCCTATTTTACCTTTCAGGAATTTAACTGACGTTCTTATCTAGAGCAACTTGGAGACAACAGAGCGGTGTCTGTGTTTTGCTCAATGGTGTCCACAGCAGATGCCCAGCCCCCTAGAGATACACACACGGCGGTTACTGAACCCGTGGTCTGATGCATTCCGTGTCGCAGCTCACCTGTAATGACGTCCCTGCAGCGTGCGCCATCCACCTTCTCCTCGCCTGTCTCTGGGTTGCCTGTCTTCAGCAGACGCACCACCTCGGTGTAGTTGCTGATGGTGGCCCCGTGGCGGGCCGCGGTGAGGGCAATGGCCAGGTTCATACGGGCATCGTTGTGCTGCCCTGGATGAGGAGATGGGGAGAGAGAGAGACAGGGAGAGAGAGCAACATTAATAATCAGCATTTGTTTTTATTTGTCATGCAGATTTTTGACAATGGACTACGAGGAACATGACTCATATTTGGTACATACACACTGAAAGAGCATGTTTTTGTGCACAAAGGCGCACTTTGCAGAGATGCACCATCACAGCTACATCTTGGTGTCCTGCTGTATACACTTGCACTTTTGAAGGTACATTGGATGGGGTAAAAAAATGGGACTTGCAACAAATACTGTATTGTATTATATCTGCATAGGCGACAATCCCAGTGACAATATTTGTACTCCAAAAAGTAAAATTCTGCCCTCTCTTCTCAGAGTGTAAGATGTCACAAATCAGTACGAAAACCAAGTATATTTACAATGAAAAGGAAATAAAAAACCAGGAAAAAAATGGGTCACTTTTATATAGTGTGTGCAAAATGAATAAAATTCATGCAAAAAGTTCCTGACAAGTCAATTATAGACTAAGTAAAGGAATATGGTGTGTGGACTGTGGAGACATGTAGGTAAAGGAATATGGTGTGTGGACTGTGGAGAAATGAGGGCTCTGCTCAAAAAACGAGATTAACTAACCTGACTTACAATGAGCGGATTCATATACAAACACCCACCCAGATGGAGAAGAGGAAGAGCGTGAAAGACCTGAATAGAACAAGTGCTTTAATCATCTTCTCTTTCCTCATCTTCCTCTTACAGAGGTCAGAGGTCACGGGTCACCTCAGAGCAGCAGGTGTGGATGTGGTAGACATTCAGTGCCTTGCTCAAGTGAATGTCAACAAAACAGGAGCTTTATCTCTGGTGTTTGAAAGACCATCTGCCCGCTAACCACATCGCCATTACAACCAACCAATATCAGAGTTCAAGGGTCAAAGTGGCAGCGACATGACAATAAATGTCACAAACTGTCACCTGATGATAAGCGTTGAAAATATTCAGGAATCAGAAACACTTTGTCGTTTCATTTCATGCACTTGCGCATATGAAATGAAACGAAACGTCATTTCCCCCAGCCCACAGCAGTGCAACACAAAGACAAAAACACATCCAAAAACTACATGAACTACAAGAACACACATATCCAAACTAACACATATATCCAAACTAACACACATATCCAAATAAATAAAAATAAAAAATCACTGTCCAATAAAACGAACGCCAGCCAGGATGACTGTCGGAACTGTTGGTCTGCATGGGCTAGCAGTTAGCTTAGCCTGCCCCGCTTCTGTGTCCTCTCAGACCGCCCTCGGTGTTTCCTCTTCGGGCGCAGCTCTAGGCAGGGCCGCGGTCCCCGGGCCCATCGCACGCAGCAGACCAAGCTCTCCCAGCCGATCCAGCACCAGCTCTCCCAGCCAGACACCCTCGACACACCTCCCCGCACTCCAGACGACGACACTAAAACACAGTCAACGCCAGACCACCCTTGGTGTTATCGCAACTGTCGGTCTGCATGGGCTAGCAGTTATAGATTAGCCTGCCTAGCTTCTGCGTCCTCTCAAATCGCCCTGAGTGTTTCCTCTTCGGGCGCAGCTCCGGGCAGGGCCGTGGTCCCTGGGCCCACAGGATGCAGCACACCCAAGCTCCCTCAGCCGATCCAGTGCCAGCTCTCCCGGCCATCAAACAAAGACCCAAACTTACACACAGATGTGGACAAAGACACTGCATGGATGGTAGTGGGTGAGGCCGCCGCAAACGTGAATTCGCACTGCCATCTTCTATTACTATATGCTATCTATTATATTAAAAAAAAACAACTTAGAAACGAGATGCTGTTTGGCTCGGTGGACATGCCCTACCCTTTTTACATGAACTCATATCAGATATTAGTCATCTTCCTTATGAAACCTGAGGAGCTCTGATACACCATTTTTTTTAATCCCATCATCCATCCATCCATCCATCCATCCATCCATGTCTTCTATCTCCCTGTGTTTTTGTGTTTCCTGTACCTTTGGCGGTGATGGCTGTGGAAGGAGACGTAGCTCTTCTTCCTACAAGAGACCGAGTACCCTTTTCTTGTTTTTGTCTTTTTCCAGAACATTCTGCCCACAGGAGACAAATAACGCAATCCTCCTCAAAATGAGAAGGTTATGTTTTGTTTGCTCAGTCTGCGTCTGGTCCCACATGCTGCTGTTTGGGTTGTTTTGGTGGTGGTGAGGTGGAACCAGACAGACAGATACAGACAGAAAGATAGACAGGTGGACGGATGTACAGATAGAGAGACAGAGACAGATAAAGAGACAGACAGACAGACGGTGCTCCTCTCTGCTCCACACTGCCGGGAGAGAAGGTCAGATTTCCAAATGTCACGGCCGTGATTGTTCCAGACGGCATAATTGAAGAAAAGCCCCCCATCTCCTTCCCACCCAACCCCCCACCTCTTTCCCCATCGTCCTCTCCTCCTCCTCCCAGCAGAGGGAGGTGGGGGTGGGGAGGAGAGTAAATCAAACATCTCCTCTCCTGCAGCAGCTCTACATGGACCTGATGAATCATAAAATACATTTTGGAGAAAAATATCTCTACCCCGAATCAGTAGTAGTAGCATCTCCTCAAACATGAATCTATGATATCATATATATTATATTATAAATATATTATATTATATCATATATTATATTATCTATCCAATAACATAGTTTCATTTCACCATTTGGTCAGGAGTACAGCCGCTAATTCGTTTTTAAGTTGGTGGATATCTCAACAAACTCAAGTGTTTTTTAAACATCTGCATTAAGGGCCTCTGCGTGGTATGGCGGTCTATTCCGTTGCCTACCAACACGGGGATCGCCGGTTCGAATCCCCGCGTTACCTCCGGTTTGAATCTCCGCGTTACCTCCGGTTTGGTCGGGCGTCCCTACAGACACAATTGGCCGTGTCTGCGGGTGGGAAGCCGGATGTGGGTATGTGTCCTGGTCACTGCACCAGCACCTCCTCTGGTCGATTGGGGTGCCTGTTCAGGGGGGGAAGGGGGAAGGGGGAACTGGGGGGAATAGCGTGATCCTCCCACGCGTTACATCCTCCTGGTGAAACTCCTCACTGTCAGGTGAAAAGCAGCGGCTGGTGACTCCACATGTATTGGAGGCATGTGGTAGTCTGCAGCCCTCCCCGGATCAGCAGAGGGGGTGGAGCAGCAACCGGGACAGCTCGGAAGAGTGGGGTAATTGGCCGGATACAATTGGGGAGAAAAATAATAATAAAAAAAAAAAAACTGTATTGAATGTGTTATGACCTTAATGTTACATGACGTATTTCCTGAAAACGTTGTTTTAAATGCCATTTAATGACTTATGGGTATAAAAGTTTTTAGATAGAAAGATACTTTCACCACCACCGTAATTATTATTTCATCATTATCATCATTATTGTTATTGTTGTTATTAATTATTATGTAGGTAGTGGTGGTCTCAGGTCAGCGGACGTCTTGGTAAGACAGTAGAAAACTGCAGAAACACGCCCGGGGAAACACGTTATTTTCAGTGGTGGAAATGAAGTGATGCCTGGGGGTGTAAACCTCCACTCATTCAGACGGAGGTTTCACACACACACACACACACACACACATTTTGTTTAGTGGGGTCCATCCATGTGCAGGCATCATCATGTGTTGAGGGGCCGGGGGAGGTGCAAAGGGCTGCGGGGTGGAGATCTTTCTGTTTGGTTTGACCCATCAGAGAAATACTTGCTATCGTTTAACAGGTCTGTGCACAAAACTGGACTGACTGTTTCAGCAGAAACTAGAATATATGAGACTCCGGTGAGCGTTCTGCTTGTTTGTTTTAAATGTATTAACTTATTTATTTATTGGTATATCTTCCGTTTAATGTTCCGTTTTTAGCTTTCTTTTTCTGGTGTATTTGAAGTTGTTTTCCACTGACTCTTGTCAGTGTTTTATTCAACATGTGGTAAAAATATAGATATACTTATTTAAGTTAATATATTTCTATTTGTTCTTTAAATCAGTGAAACATAAGTTGTGAGGTGGTCGACGGTGCAGCAGAGCTGGAAAAGCAGCCGAGATGAGAAATCGTCTCCGTTTCAAAACATTATGGAGGACATCCAACCTTCACGTCCAACCCTCCTCCTTTAGTTTACATACCACTCAAACTGTATTTACAACACTTTCATATGACCTCTACATTTATCCAGACATGAACTGGACTGCCAGGTAAACTACTGCAGTCTGGTGGTTTCCATCTGCAGATATCTGCTGAAGTGGTTCTCCTTCATTTCTGCAGGTTTGGTGGATTTGGTATCAACTGTTGGCCACAATCATTTGTTCTTAAACCGCAAGTCCCAGACATCCGTTTACACCAACACGATCCTGCACATTCAGACAGCCTTCACATGCAGGTCACTTTTCAGTTTGGTGCATTGCCGGCGAGATAGTCCAACAATGTCATCTGACATGTAATGTTGATCAGTCCATATCAGACATTTAATTAAACCTAACTTAATGCTGCATAATGTTTAATTTCATATTTTAGCATATATCTTGCTCTTCTGCATTTGACATGCAAGTTCCTTCTCCCCCTTCATCTCCTTTGTCTTCACCTCCTTCTTCTCCTTCTTCTTTATCTCCTTCTTCTCCTTCTCCATCATTCCCTTCTCCTTTTTCTCCAGCTCTTTCTTCTTATCAGGTAGACTTTTTTTTAAATACTTTTATTTTTTAAATAACAAAGAACAAACATACAAGACATTACAATAAGAGTACAGTAAACATACATAAACTTAAAACTGAACACAGGGGTACAATCAGTTATTCAAATGTTAAATTACATTTCTCAGAAACATTAACAGTTGGAATTGCTTTTTTGTTTTTACATAAATGAATGGTCTTGATGTAGTTTTGCATGTCTATCAAGAATACATTTAGTATTTATATAATATAGCATCCCGCGACCCGAATTCAGATAAGCAGCTTGGATAATGAATGAATGAATGAGTGATCGTTTTTTTCCGGAAACCATCAGTGGTGTTGTTGATAAAAGTGCTCAACAAATGAGCACCGGAATATTAAGGTAGATGTAGGAAAAAAAAAATACTTATTTATATACTTCTCAGGTAGGCTTGACGAACCAGACCTGATGAATTTCCTGTGTGTATGTGAGTACATTTGAATACTGGGTGTGAGTGGTGGACACTGCCGGCACTGGTGAAAAACAGCATGTAACACAGGAACAACTACACAGCGTTGATACACTGAACGGCTGTCGGTGTGAAAATGCTTGCAGCTAAAGGCACCACATCTGGCTTTTTTAATGTAAATCTTTAATGTTAATATCAAGTGAATAAACACTAGAGTCTGTGTTGACTGCACTTTATTTATATATAGTATATATATTTTAAATGTATGATTCTTTTTAACTTTTATCTTTACTATTTACTGTTTGAACATGGTCCAGTTATTACTTGTGTTGTTACAGAGTGTTCCCAAAAAATTTTCACTACCATTTCCATTTGTTCTTGTATTCCTTCCTGTGTATTTTATTTTGTTATTTTAGCGTGTTTGAAATAAAATCAATCTGAAATCTGAAATCTTCATTTTCCCTCATGTACCAACATACCAAGACAAATTCCTTGTATGTTGTTGTACTTGGCAATAAATCTGATTGTGATTGTGATAACAGAAAGCCGATAAACCTTTCCTGGGTGTGAAACTGTTTTCAGACTCACCGTCGTAGTAGACGATGGCTCCCACCAGCTTGTCCTTCTTCAGCATGGGGAAGAGCTCCAGCGCCTTGGTCTTACCCAGCACATAGCTGCTCTTCAGGCACTGGGAGCCAGCCACCACGTCGTACATCTTGATACCAGCCCAGTAGTAAGGCAGCTGCCACCATCTTGGAAACAAACAGATGCTATCTCAGGCCACACGAGGACCGCAAAATGGTTTTCCATCTACAATCCTGAAGACTGTTGTTTTGGTTTAACTTACTGCTATCTTCTAAGACGCCAGTAATCGCATGGGTGGTGTCTAGTTTCAATACTATACGTCAGCCTGTGTGTGTGTGTGTGTGTGTGTGTGTGTGTGTGTGTGTGTCTGTCTGTCTGTCTGCGGGGGGGGGGGCATGTTGGGCATTTAAATTTTTGAATGGTGGAGCACAGTGTCGGTCAAATACAATTAGCAACTACTATACCAAGGTTGACATGATTTGAATATTCATGATTAATTTGTTTGAAATAATGTGCTAGAAAATATCAGAAAGGACTTGTATGTAAATCTTCCAGACTGCAATGTTGAATTTGACCAGAGACATGCAGACATTTGTGTGAGCTAACAGTTTGTCTGGGTGGAAACTGTCAGACTGGACGCTGTTAGTAAAGCTGATCTTTATGTCACTTCTTCTGTGTAAACTGCTAGAATAAAGTAGCGTATCTCCTGGTTAATTCAGATTTTTGATCCTTCCTAGCAAACAGGACAGGACATGAAACTTGCTTGTCTTCCTGCTTTGATTTACTGTCTGTTTTGAGTGTTTCGCCCGTCAGTTGGATTTCTTTGGAATAGGAAAGGTCCTCCAAACGCTGCATGCCACAGTATGTCTCGCCATATTTACTAACATCTGGTCATGAGCAGGCATTAACTTCCCCGCTGGATCTCCATGTAATAATGTAAGTCTGTTATGATGAGTCTCCACATGAGGTATTTACAGATGGAACATTCCACTGTGACCTAATGCAAGTTTACTGCTGCTCATTTGCCCTTTCCATTTCCCCACTGGTTTCTGGCCTTCTTATGGTTACTGTTTGTTGCATCTTTGTCGCCGTGTGAGGGTGGGGCTTACTTGTAAACAGGGAGCATTATGGGTAGTGGCGCAGAAAGATGAGGAGCAATGTCTAGCAGGTTGGCACGTTCACGGAGGGCCTCCTTTACCATCATGTACTGATGAGGAAGATGTGGAAGAAGGAGAAAGAAAAAAAGACGAGTTGATGAGAAAAAAGACAATTTTTTGACTACTTGATAAGAATCATCAGGTTCTATAATTATAAATTATATTTTCCAAAACAATTTCATCAAACAGAAAAACTAAACATTCATGAGAACACAAAACACACACAGCTCGAGTTTTCATTCATGTTTGTGCATCATTTAGACATTACGTTAAGACATAAAAGAGATAAGAGACTCCCGACAGGAAACTGAACTACAACCCTCTTTCATATTCGCACCGTCAGATACACGTTCCTCTAACTGCTGTGAATGACAAACTAAAACAGACTCTGTTGAAAAACACCTTGGGTTTTAGACGTGTATGTGATGCTGCCCTGTTGTATCCGCCCAATTACCCCACTCTTCTGAGCCGTCCTGGTCTCTGCTCCACCCCCTCTGCTGATCCGGGGAGGGCTGCAGACTACCACATCTCCTCCGATAAATGTGGAGTCACCAGCTGCTTCTTTTCACCTGACAGTGAGGAGTTTCACCAGGGGGACGTAGTGCGTGGGAGGCTCACGCTATTCCCCCCAGCTCCCCCTCCCCCCCCCGAACAGGCACCCCGACCGACCAGAGGAGGCGCTAATGCAGCGACCAGGACACATACCCACATCCGGCATCCCATCCGCAGACACGGCCAACTGTGTCTGTAGGGACGCCTGACCAAGCCAGGGGTAACACGGGGATTCGAACCGCCGATCCCTGTGTTGGCAGGCAACAGGATAGACCGCTACGCTACCCGAACAGCCGAGTCACTACACTGTTCAAAGAGGTTTTGATTTTGACAGACCACGTCTATGTCACATGATGACTGCTTAACCACAAACTGGTTTCGCTAACCACCGAGTCACGATGCCCATCACAAAACAATCATACACCAACAGTATCCTGCACCAACACTGGCCATCAGTATGCAAACACATGCACACACACACACACACACACACACATGCACACGCGCGCAAACATGCATTCACCTTGACCCTTACCCTAACCGTGAGATGGATTCACCCTCTACACATACTCTCACACACACATATCCCATGTACAGAAAAGGCAAATGCCCTTTCTATAGATTTTCTTTCTTTTAACTTGTTCTCATGTTAAGCGCATAGAATTGCCATGTTGATGGACAAAAGGTTGATTGATCCTCGACATAACAAACAGCCTTCCTGATCATAAAGCTGGTCAGTATCTAGATATATTGTGGATCTGTGACGAGACTAGGTGTGTAGTGGGGTTGTGGTTGTGGTAACCTGGTGATATAAGTTAAATGTTGTCATGTCCTGGTCTTAAAGGCTGCATTACAGTAAAGTGAGACCATGTTCTGAACTTATTCCACTGTTTTAGTGACATGAACCATGAACGTCTACCTGCTTGTCATCACATCCACATTACTAATGATCATTATCAACATTTTGTTTGCAAATGTCTTATGAAAGCACCAACAGTATCACTGGGGATCGATAATTGCATTATTTATGTTGAGGGATTTGTTCAAAGTACTGTGATGTTTGATTTTGTCAGTGTCGCCCAGTCCTACCTGTTCGTAGTCTAACTGCATGATGGCCTTCTGCAGGTAGCGCACGCCGCCGTGTATCAGCTTGGTGCTGCGGCTGCTCGTTCCTGAGGAAAAATCACTTCTCTCCACCAAGGCTGTCTTCAGGTCTGTAGAAGACCACCAAAGACAAATTAACATGCAGCACGCTGCTCCAAGTGTCTACAACCCACAAGGTTCAGACCAAGGTATGACGTACGCCGTCTCTGTTTTGTCTCTGTTCTGGTTATATTTCACTGGCTATTTTAACCCAGATCACTATGCACTTCAAGGCACTTTAGTTGATGTCATTACACAGTCATTTTGCACTGTAGGAATTTTAATCTACTGCATCAACAACACTCACATGTACGCAGGACCTTTCAGCTAAAGTATTTACAATCCTATGTTCATGCACGGTGCAGTTACTCTATACAGGCTAATCTTTTGTTGTGTGTACCACTAACGTTTATTGTGTATCGTATTAAGCTGCTGGACACCTAAATTTCCTTCGGGATCAATTAAGTATCTATCAATCAATCAATGACCTTCTTTTTGGGTGCATGACCTTGTGTCTGGTAATTATCAACTCATTCACTTCCTTGGAACCTACAAGGCACCGCACATGCATATCTTTGGAATGAGGAAGTCCTTCTGTTCATTTTTACACTTTACAACTTCCTGCTGGACCTGTAAAAAAAAAATCACTGTCTATATATATATATATATATATATATATATATATATATATATATATATATATATATATATATATATACACTACCGTTCAAAAGTTTGGGATCACATTGAAATGTCCATATTTTTGAAGGAAAAGCACTGTACTTTTCAATGAAGATAACTTTAAACTAGTCTTAACTTTAAAGAAATACACTCTATACATTGCTAATGTGGTAAATGACTATTCTAGCTGCAAATGTCTGGTTTTTGGTGCAATATCTACATAGGTGTATAGAGGCCCATTTCAAGCAACTATCACTCCAGTGTTCTAATGGTACAATGTGTTTGCTCATTGGCTCAGAAGGCTAATTGATGATTAGAAAACCCTTGTGCAATCATGTTCACACATCTGAAAACAGTTTAGCTCGTTACAGAAGCTACAAAACTGACCTTCCTTTGAGCAGATTGAGTTTCTGGAGCATCACATTTGTGGGGTCAATTAAACGCTCAAAATGGCCAGAAAAAGAGAACTTTCATCTGAAACTCGACAGTCTATTCTTGTTCTTAGAAATGAAGGCTATTCCATGCGAGAAATTGCTAAGAAATTGAAGATTTCCTACACCGGTGTGTACTACTCCCTTCAGAGGACAGCACAAACAGGCTCTAACCAGAGTAGAAAAAGAAGTGGGAGGCCGCGTTGCACAACTGAGCAAGAAGATAAGTACATTAGAGTCTCTAGTTTGAGAAACAGACGCCTCACAGGTCCCCAACTGGCATCTTCATTAAATAGTACCCGCAAAACACCAGTGTCAACATCTACAGTGAAGAGGCGGCTGCGGGATTCTGGGCTTCAGGGCAGAGTGGCAAAGAAAAAGCCATATCTGAGACTGACCAATAAAAGAAAAAGATTAAGATGGGCAAAAGAACACAGACATTGGACAGAGGAAGACTGGAAAAAAGTGTTGTGGACGGATGAATCCAAGTTTGAGGTGTTTGGATCACAAAGAAGAACGTTTGTGAGACGCAGAACAAATGAAAAGATGCTGGAAGAATGCCTGACGCCATCTGTTAAGCATGGTGGAGGTAATGTGATGGTCTGGGGTTGCTTTGGTGCTGGTAAGGTGGGAGATTTGTACAGGGTAAAAGGGATTCTGAATAAGGAAGGCTATCACTCCATTTTGCAACGCCATGCCATACCCAGTGGACAGCGCTTGATTGGAGCCAATTTCATCCTACAACAGGACAATGACCCTAAACACACCTCCAAATTGTGCAAGAACTATTTAGAGCAGAAGCAGGCAGCTGGTATTCTATCGGTAATGGAGTGGCCAGCGCAGTCACCAGATCTGAACCCCATTGAGCTGTTGTGGGAGCAGCTTGACCGTATGGTACCCAAGAAGTGCCCATCCAACCAATCCAACTTGTGGGAGCTGCTTCTGGAAGCGTGGGGTGCAATTTCTCCAGATTACCTCAACAAATTAACAGCTAGAATGCCAAAGGTCTGCAATGCTGTAATTGCTGCAAATGGAGGATTCTTTGACGAAAGCAAAGTTTGATGTAAAAAAAATCTTATTTCAAATACAAATCATTATTTCTAACCTTGTCAATGTCTTGACTCTATTTTCTATTCATTTCACAACATATGGTGGTGACTAAGTGTGACTTTTCATGGAAAACACAAAATTGTTTGGGTGATCCCAAACTTTTGAATGGTAGTGTATATATATATATATATATATATACAGTTTGCAATCAAAATTATTCAACCCCCATTGCATATTAGGTTTATTGTCAAAATGTAACATTTTTCAGCTATTTGCGATAAGCAAATTACACAATAACAGTTTCAATAGTTCAATAAAACTAATATTACAAGGTTTTTATCCAAATTCAACACAAAATGTTACTTTTAATGACTACTGCAGTCTCAAAATTATTCAACCCCCTGAATAGAATCCCTCATAAGAGCACACATTTGCAAATCAGGTGTTGTCTCAAGCACATCTGATGCAACTAATCAAGGACTTCATTAATTGCATCAGGTGTGCTTGAGATAGAACACATCAAATAATTGGGACTGGCGAGGGATTTGTTGACGGTGACGTTTGATTACATGTTTGAAATATGGCTAAGTCAAGAGAATTGTCCAAAAAGTTAAGAGAAGAGATCATTGCCTTGCACAAACAAGGAAAAGGACACAAAAAGATAGCAAAGGCACTGACTGTTCCTAGAGATACAGTTGGAGGCATAGTTCGCAAGTTCAAAGTTAAAGGAACAGTGGCTACACTACCTGGACGTGGCAGAAAGAGGAAGCTATTAACGGCTGCCACCAGATTCCTGAGGAGGCAGGTGTTCAAAAATCCACGAGTGACTGCAAAAGACCTGCAGCAAGACTTGGTGGCAGCAGTCACTGAGGTTGCAGTTTGCACAGTAAGGCGCATACTAAACGCTAAAGGGCTCCATGCCTGAACTCCTAAACGTACACCACTACTGACCCAAAAGCACAAGAAAAGTCGGCTCCAATATGCTCAAAACCATATAAATAAGCCAAAGAGGTTTTGGGACTCTGTTCTGTGGAGCGATGAAACAAAACTGGAACTTTTCGAGCCTATGGATCAGCGGTACGTCTGCAGGAGGAAGAATGAAGCATACGCTGAAAAGAACACCCCGCCTACAGTGAAGCATGGCGGTGGCTCGGTGATGCTCTGGGGCTGCTTTGCTTCCTCTGGCACTGGAAACCTGCGGCGTGTGGAGGGCAAGATGGATTGAATCAAGTATCAGGAAATCCTAGGAGAAAACGTCATGCCGTCTGTGAGGAAGCTGAAGTTTGGGCGTCATTGGACCTTCCAACAGGGCAATGATCCCAAGCATATCTCAAAGTCAACCAAGGCTTGGTTTCAGAAGAAGTCCTGGAAGATTCTAGAGTGGCCGTCACAGTCGCCTGACTTGAACCCCATAAAAATCTCTGGTGGTATTTGAAGAAGGTGGTTGCAGCACGCAAACCCGAGAATATTAGCGAACTGGATGCCATTGCCCATGAGGAATGGGCTGAGATTCCTCAGGAACGCTGCCAGAAGCTGGTGTCTGGCTATGCATCACGTTTTCAGCAGATCATAACAGCAAAAATGTGCTCTACTAAGTACTAAAGATGCTTGTCATGAAGGGGTTGAATAATTTTGAGACTGCAGCAGTCATTAAAAGTGGCATTTTGCGTTGAATTTGGAGAAACCACTTGTAATAATAGCTGTGTTGAGCTATTTAAATTGTTCGTTTGATTTATTGCAAACAGCTGACAGTTTGTAAATTTTGCCAATAAACCTAATTTGCAGTGGGGGTTGAATGATTTTGATTTAAGGGATTTAAGGAATTTTCCCAGAAAAAAAAGGAGTCAGTGTTTTCAAATAGAGCATCATAACTACACAGAACACCAGGGGACCCTTGACCAGGAAAATGGCTGAATCACACACTGGATTAATGTCAGGTCTATTATCTGTAGTATAGGTGTAGCATTTCAAGACTGAATAAAATGGCATTTTACAAGCAAATAGTGTCACAATAGGCTTACTGCGTGTGACAGCCTCTAAGGCACATCCTGCTCCCGTGGCGCCACCTCCGACAACCAGGACGTCAAACTCTTGTGTGTTTCTGAGGGATGCTAGCTGAGCCTGTCGCGTTGGGAGCTCACTCGCGTACGGGACCTTCAGGTCCGCTTCTGCAGCGACATGAGCCAACCGTGCCTGGAGAACACCACACACATATAATTAATCAAGCAGCATATGAACACACACACACACACACACACACACACACACACACACACACAAGCAGTGTTAGCCAACTGACCCCCGGAAACACAACAATGGGTTCAGACTGTCTGATTTACTCTCACTGATTTCACATCATGCTTAAACACAGAAATCACCACGTGTTCATCATAAAATAAAGACAGGAACTGAGGTCCCTTGCTGGGATTATGGGTAGAGCAGTGATGCCAACATGGTGTACCCAGTTGCACCACCATTTTACCAATAATTCCAGTAAGACCACACTGCTGGGTGTTTGAGCTTTTATACTACACCTACTGTCTCAGAAGTAAGAGAAGAAAGACCATGTGATCAAACCAACGACAGGAGATGGCAGGACAGATTGCCACCCAGCTTCCTGGTTCCCACAAGACTTGTAGGAATCACCAGCTTGGCTTGACTGTGTCTCTACCAACAGGATTATTGGCTGCAATTTATGATGCCTTCAAATACCTAAGTGTTATTACTACATCTAGAAACAGGTGTTAGATGCTGATGTGATGAGAGACGAGAAGAGTTTGACTGAAGGTGGAGGAAGAAAACTGATGTTCAACCACCTGTAAAACCCACACAACAACTAAAACTTTTTTTTCCCCCCGTTTTTCTCCCCAATTGTACTTGGCCAATTACCCCACTCTTCCGAGCCATCCTGGTCTCTGCTCCACCCCCTCTGCTGATCCAGGGAGGGCTGCAGACTACCACATGACTCCTCCCATACATGTGGAGTCACCAGCCGCTTCTTTTCACCCGACAGTGAGGAGTTTCACCAGGGGGGCGTAGCACGTGGGAGGATCATGCTATTCCCCCCAGCTCCCCCCCGCCCCCCGAACAGGTGCCCCGACCGTCTGGAGAAGGCACTAGTGCAGCGACCAGGACACATACCCACATCTGGCTTCCCACCCACAGACACGGCCAATTGTGTCTGTAGGGACACCTGACCAAGCCAGAGGTAACATGGGGATTCGAACCGGTGATCCCTGTGTTGGTAGGCAACAGAATAGACCGCCACGAAACCCACACACCCCAAAACTAAATTTGACCATGACAGTGACCTGGACTTTTTGATTTGCAAAAACATCAAAGTTTTGGACGGCGTCTTCATCAAATCACAACTCCTCTTCAATGTAAGGACACGAGAAGACAACGATGTCAGCTCTAATGGCATATTTACTCAGGTCTCCGTTTGTCAGTGGGAAATAAATGATTGCATCAAGCTGTTTTGATTCCAACATGCCATTTGCAAGTCAAATAGCACAAGGGATGCTTGTAATTTAGATCTGTAACCGCAAACAAGAAGAGAGTATAATCACTGTCTATTTCTGAGGCAGACGCACACCTCGGTGAAATTAAGTGCAAGTGTTGCCCCGCAATCATGCTATAAGAGGACAGACGGCGCTGAGCGGCCCATGCTAACACCCAAGCTGCTGCAGTCTTGACAACAAGCCGGGTGCCCTTGAGAAGAAATTGACATTTAACTCATTAGTGCTACTTGTTCTAGAATTAGTGGCATGCATGATTACTCCTTGTTGTTGGAGAGATCACAGTTCATCAGGTTGGACTTTTTCATCTTACCAATCCATGCTTGGTGGAGGAGGCGTAGATGGAGATGACCCGAGCGTACCGGGACACAAAACAAACATTAGGAGAAAAGTGTCAAGTGTCACGTAAAGCATGGTGTATAGCAACTAATAATAGTATTGCTTAAGTAGTAGGTCAGGAGAAACACAGCTGTAAATCCATCCCCAAATGTGGACAAGACGCTGGGCTATTCCTGTACTTATGGTGATGTTCTTCAGTGCCTCCATAACTGCAGGAAGAGCCCAATGTCTGTCATTCTTCAGACAAACGGTGGTTTGTCTCCAGTCTGAAAGTTTGTCTAACCAGCTCATGTTGCTGGACATTAACACCACGTAAATCTTGACTGGCTGGTGAGTTCACTCTCTGTTCTCCATTCTAACTTCTGGTCGGGCATTAGATGAAACTTGACAGAATGGGAAGGGCAAAGTGAAAAATCTTTCCAAAGCCAATAAGATTCACTTCCGAGTTTCACTACTGAACTTTATTTTTTCTGTTTGGTCCGTGAACAGCTTGGAAATGCATTTGGCTTCATTATGACCATTCATTCATTCATTTTCCAAGCCGCTGAACCTAAGTGGGTCGCGGGGTGCTGGAGCCTATCCCAGAGCTCATTGGGTGGAAGGTGGACAGGTCTCCAGTCCATCACAGGGCAGACACACTGACAGACACGTGCACACCTAGGGGCAATTTAGTATCTCCCATTCACCTGACTTACATTTGATGGTGGGAGGAAACCAGAGCTCCCGGAGGAAACCCACGCAGACACAGGAGAACATGTAAACTCCACACAGACAGGACCTGGGACCACAGGGAATCAAACCCAGGACCTTTTTGCTGTGAGGTGATAGCGTTAACCACTTGGCCACCATGCCGCCCTTCATTATGACCAGATTATTTATTTTCATGTGGTGCTCGCATGTGAATTAGCGAGCAGCAGACCCCACCTGAAAACAGGGATTCCTCATTTATGCCCACACCATCAGGTAAGCAGCAGATGAACCCAACAGACCAGGATGTTTAATGGTACAAGTGATTTAAACGGTGACTCCTATCAGTACTATCAGTATCTGAACTCAAATACCCTCGCCCACAAACCTCTTATCATACAATCTGTAGACATCTCCAACCAGTGTTTATTCAATTATCTGAACTCAAACCCACACCCATGGTACAGGCTCTATAGTCAGTATTTACATCTATATTATACTGTAATAGAATTCCTGCCCACAGACCAATTTTATGAAGATCTGTGGGTAATATGGAAATCATGATTTGTCTACTCGTGGGGTGGATTTTGCTGTTGCCATTTTCACTGATTAACAGCACTTAAATAACATTTCTGTTTCACAGGAACAAATAGTACCATTTCAACAAGCCAATCAGAATTGTCCCCTGAAGTGATGTCACACCGGGAACAATTGACCTGGACTTTGCATAAGGCTGCCCATGTCACGTGCAAGGTAGCCTCTGATTGGGCAGCCACTGTTTCTGTCAAGGAAGGTGAGGCGAGCAATGAAGTGGAGTAGAAGCTGATGACTCGCTAACTAACGCCTGTTTCAGTGGAAGCAGGTGTGAATCACTGGAAACCAAATGACTGTTGGTGAAATCAAGCAACCTTTGGTGTAAAAAAAGAAAAAAGGAAACGTCACAGATGTGTTTCATAGACACACCATGGTTATATCAATTTGTCAAGAAATGAAGGAGAGTAGACAATACGCCCTTGAATATTTTTCTTGTCAATGCAATGTACTCAGAATGTAAATACGTTATAGTGTAAACTGACTATTTAGACCTTTTGTGTACATGGACTGCTTATGACTGTTTATCCACTATTTACACGATACATATATATATATATATATATCACCTCATCATCAGCCACTTCTCTGGGGTCGGATCGCGGTGGCAGCAAGCTAAGTAGGGCACTCCATATATATATATATATATATATATATATATATATATATATATATATATATACACATACATACATATATATGTTTCCCATGCCTATTTATAGTTACCTTATGATATCATGTTTCATCATAGTCAAACTGCTTATCATGTGCAAACACACCAAGCTATCAACATCAGATTCTTATTCAGATTATGGCAAAAAAAACCAAAAACAACAACAAAAAAATAACTCACATTCCAGGTCTTGATGAGACATGTCCAGAAGAAGTGTGCGGCGCACCCTGCTCTCTGTACTATAGCCATACGTGCTAAGAGCTAACAGCTATGGAAAGGAATCAGCGCTAACCGTGTCCTGCCCATTACCTGAACGGGTTGAGTGAGCTTCATATGGCATTCAAAAAAATCATCTAAATAGCAATGTTGAACTTTATTCCTCAAACTAAGTTAAGAACGACACTAGCTTACAAAAGAGGATGATAACCGATGGAAAAAAAAAAGCCACATCCATTGGGGTTGAGATGGGACAGGGACCAGAAGGGTCCATTCAATCTTACACCTATGAATTGGCCGGCTAAAATAAAAAGCAGTCAGGTGACATGATTTAAAGATTTACCTGTGTTTTCCTGTACTCCACAAGCTGTGAGAGGCCGTAAATGGTGGCTACCGTCCCACCTCCTATGATTGCCGTCTGTTTCAAAGCCCTCCTGAATGCCATTTGTCCTGCAGTGAAAACACAGCGTGGTGAAGTGAGAGCAGGCCCCAACAGGGTTATAACACTTTCACTGAGGACAGCTGAGCATGTGATGGGGGTGGGGGGGGCTGTCAAAGCACACACATAGAAGAAAGCTGCAGACAAGAAAGAGAGAGAGTATGAGTGTGTGAGATAGAGGGGGAGAGAGAGAGAGTGCGTAAGAGAGTGTGAGATAGAGGGGGAGAGAGAGTGAGTAAGAGTGTGTGAGATAGAGGGGGAGAGAGAATGAGTGAGCAAGAGTGGGTGAGATAGAGGGGGAGAGAGAGTGAGTAAGAGTGTGTGAGATAGCGGGGGGGGGAGAGTGAGTGAGCAAGAGTGTGTGAGATAAAGGGAGAGAGAGAGTGAGTGAGCAAGAGTGTGTGAGATAGAGGGGGAGAGAGAGTGAGTGAGTAAGAGTGTGTGAGCTAGAGGGGGAGGGAGAGTGAGTGAGTAAGAGTGTGTGAGCTAGAGGGGGAGAGAGAGAGAGTGAGTAAGAGTGTGTGAGCTAGAGGGGGAGAGAGAGTGAGTGAGTAAGAGTGTGTGAGATAGAGAGGGAGAGACAGTAAGTGTGTGAGATAGAGGGGGAGAGAGAGTGAGTGAGTAAGAGTGTGTGAGATAGAGGGGGAGGGAGAGAGAGTGAGTGAGTAAGAGTGTGTGAGCTAGAGGGGGAGAGAGAGTGAGTGAGTAAGAGTGTGTGAGATAGAGGGGAGGGAGAATGAGTGAGTAAGTGTGTGTGAGATAGAGTGGGAGAGAGAGTGAGTAAGAGTGTGTGAGATAGAGGGAGAGGGAGAGTGAGTAAGAGTGTGTGAGATAGAGGGAGAGAGAGAGTGAGTAACGAAGAGGGAGAACGAGTGAGAGGGACACAAATTGAGGGTGCATGCTTGCATTGCTGTAACATGTGCATGTTTGTGTACTGTATGTGTGTTCATGCATGCATGAGTGTGTGTATGTGCATTGTATGTGTGTGTGAATGTGTGTGTGTGTTCATGTGTGTTCATGTGTGTGTATATGTGAACCGCCACACAAGCAGAAAGGTCCACCAGTCCAGCAGAGAACTTTCTCCATTCTATGTATTGTTGCTTTCTTCACGTTACACAAACAACTGGTTAACTTCAGCAGGATCACAGTAGACTCTTTACAGAGCAGCTCTCAGAATGGCCAGAATAACCAGGGCTTAGCCACTGCCATAAAGTGAGACCATATTTTACCAAACAGAGTGGGCCCTGTGCAACATAATGAGATGAGCATGGAAATCACGATGCCACAGCCAGAGGCTTAAATTCTGAAAATGTTTGTTTGCACACTCAGTGCGGATGAGCACATAGGATTAACATGGTCACCAGACGGCTATCCCGTAAACACAATTATACATTTGTGATTCTTACAAAAAAAACCCGACAGGGTCTGGTCCTAACGTAGATCCTTGAATGCTGACTCATGGCGAGTATGTAAAGGCCCTCCGTCACTACAGCGGGCAGCAATGATGAAAACTGATGTACCACCGGTAATGCCCCCTTTCATGAACACAATTCAGCAACTTAATGAGACAAAGCAGTCTATCATAGCACCACGAGCTCCACAACTGGGTTTGCCGTGTGCTGAGTGAAGTGGCTGAATTATTCAAATGAAGTAGTAAATGGTAGACAGAGGCCTCTCATCCTTGGTGGTCCGCGTAGTGACCAGTGTCTCACACAGACAGAGACATGCTGTTCCTACTAATTGTGAATCAGCATACAGGGGTCAATTTAAGGACATTTTCTCTTTTTTCTCCTCTCTAAGAATGACGACAGGAGGAAGTCCTTGTGTGTGTGTGTGTGTGTGTGTGTGTGTGTAGTAAAATGTTTGAGTTTACTCAACAGTTTTGGGCAGGGCCAACGACGTCACACCCACTCCCACATGGCGAACACACAAGGAAATAGTGAGCATGATGTGGGGCAATCATTAACGGTTTTTTAAGATAATTGCTTCACCATTCCGTAGTAGAGGATACATACTACCTACCCTTAAATTGACAGTTAATCTCTTTCCAAAGTAAAAATTGCCATCAGCTGAAGGATAACACCATGACGCCAGGGTTCATCTGGAAGCATTTTTTCAGCCTATTCTCTATCCCTCCCTGTCGTGACCGCAAGATAAGATCCCAAACGAGACCTGGTTTTACCTCCGCCGTCTCCTCCAAGGGCTGTATTGCCGTGTTACTGAATCACACAACCACAGCGGAGACACTGAACACAAACCTTCATTTAAAAGTGACAGAAGTGTTCATTTAAAAGTGACGGGGCGGACCTTTTATATTTTTTACGGTAATCTGAAGACCGTAGCAACAGATCCGTACATGAATACCTGCGTCTCGGCTCTCTGCCAAAAACCCTTATGAACATTTCCTCAAAACACGTGTACGAGTGTCAGAACAGGCGGCGAAATATGAAATTGGTCCACTTACAGGCTGTTTCTGGTTCGGGGTAGTTTCGCGGCAGTGATGCAGGGCGTCAGCGGGGTACATCGGCGGTCGTCCGTGTTTGACAGCAGATTCAGGAAGCGAAGCCGCGCCGAGCGACACGGCGACGAGCCAATGAGGCTGCAGAAGCGCCTCGCTCATCCAATCGCGTTCGAACAGGGGAGGCGGGTCTTTCTCGGTGACGTCGCGGCATTGTAACGTTCCACAACGTTTCCTCCCCGCATCCTCCGTCAAACCGCACCTCCCCCCCCCCCGCTGAGTCACTTCCCCAAGAAACTCCACCAGTTCGTAAGAACCACCACTTTTCTTTCACACCACGTGTCGTCACCGCACACCAGAAACAGTCCAACAAATGCCACGCTACACATTCCAGTCAAGCTTTATTTGTATCGCCCTGAAGCACAGCGCAGTCCCAGAGAGCTTCACCGTGCCGTTACGTTACACAACAAGTCTGACATCCTCCACTGCCCCCCCCCCGCGCACTACAGGCTGATGTGGAAGAGGGGCAGAAAACAACAACAGAGAAAAGCGTAACAACAAATCAGATCAGAGAAGGTTGAATCAGATCACCCGGACACACATGAAGTGATTCAACTTTCTCTTACCTGGATTATTGAGACGGCCTGGCGGCCTGTCCAGGGCGTCTCCCCGCCTGCCGCCCCAGTGACTGCTGGGATAGGCTCCAGCGTCCCCGCCACCCCGAGAGCAGGATATGCGGCTCAGATAATGGATGGATGGATTATTCAGCGTGCATAAAGACATGCAGTGAAAAATGTTTAGTACATCATGGCTTCCGTTTACGTAGGATTTGTCTAAACTTAAAAGACTTTTCTGTAACATTTCAAACCTAATTATGAAATGTGTTGCGCAATAAAAAAAATTACCTCGCACATCACATCATCCCCTTTAGAGACCTGAAGCTGTGTGTGTGTGTGTGTGTGTGTGTGTGTGTTTCAGTCACTGAGACACCTGCTCCTGATACGCCCGTGGTGGTGCAGACTTTGGGTGGGTCTTCACACGGGGACAGTAACAACAGGTGTAACGGAAGTATAATGACTGTTACGGTGCTTCGTGAACGTTACAGGGCTGGTTGGTTTCGTTGGTTTGAAGCTTTCCGATGCATCAGATGTAGCGACGACACGTTAGACCACGTTAACAACAATATATATATATATATATATATATATATATATATATATATATATATATATATATATATATATATATATATATATATACTGATCATACCATTCGCTCATTTCTGGACCAAATGATGACGTCACGAGCAAAACCAGTCTCCAAAATATCCACATTCAGCACAAAAGTCAAGCCAAATGTGAAAGAGGGGTCAGAAAGTAATCTTTTACACGTGTGGCCCCTCTGAGATTATATTTCAGATTAATGTTCTGACACACGGAATTAAAATCTCACACAGGGCTGAAAGTGCGGCGCCGCGGGGCTTCTCTACGGGTGTGACCTCCCCCTGCTGCTGCTGCTGCTGCTGCTGCTGCTGCTGCTGCTGCTGCTGCGTAATCCGGCTTTGGCAAAACAAAAGCACATTGTCAGTGACATTCAACGCCAGTCTGCAGACCGGACTCCTCTTCCTCCACAGCAGCGGCAGCAGCAGCAGCAGCAGCAGCAGCAGCAGCAGCTCCATTCTACCACACCAACCACACCTGCCAAGATGGGAATGCTGTTCCGGGTCTTCCTGCGCCAGATGGGGATCTGAGGTAATGTTATTCGCTTATTTTGAGGCTTTTATTAATCTGTAACACGGTCGTGACTTGACAGCATCAGCGTGGCGCCAGTATCCTCCGCCATGCACACTGTAGCCTGCCTAAAACGAGATGTAACGGCGGTGATGTTGCGCTTGAACTGTTTAAAATCGGGCTTCACTAACGGACAACAACTCCTGGAAATGAAGGCGGCGCAAACCGCGCGGGGCATACTACATTTAATCTGGTCCAGGCGAACTTTACGCAGATGCGTCTGAGAACTTGTGCACTTTTCTCTTATTTGCAAAACATACATGTGTGTGCGTCTGATTTGGGTTGTCCCTGGTGATGGAGCTGTGCGTGTCTCTGTGTGTGTTCGCAGCCATGCCGTGCGTCCAAACGCAGTGCGGCTCGTCCCCTCCGGGAGCCAGCCCGGCGTCGCAGGGCGCCGGCGGGGAGCGCAGCTGCGACCTCCTCACGCCGGAGTTCGTCAAATTCAGCATGGATCTCACCAACAGCGAGGTCCCCGCCACCACGGCCGCCCCCGCTTTCGGTGCCTTGGTAGACAGCTACGGCTCCGGCTACGACATCAAGCCGCCCTGTCTCTTCCAAATGCCGGTTCAAGGGGAGCTGTCGTGCGTCAAAGTGGAGGACACTAGCGCTCGTGGATACCAGTCAAACCAGCATCACCCTCATCCACACCAGCCCGAAGAACTGCTCTCCCCGCCCGGGCCCGTTTATTATAGGTCTCCGTCTCCTCACGCGCAGATCTCCAATTTCCAGAGCCTTCCCGGACACCTGTGGGAGGACTCCGGCTCTCTGTACAGCTTTCGTCAAGATTATTTTGCGACGGCGCACAGGAAAAGCGCACTATCCAGGTTCTCGCTTTTTTCTTTCAAACACGCCCAGCACGGAAACCAGGACTTTTCCACGTGCCAGATGAAATTTGACGGCTCCCTACAAGTGTCCATGAACTTGGACGTGGCCGGGGCGCACCAGCCTTTGGAGGGTCCCGGGCTTTTGGGTTCCGGCGGGCTCGGCAAACAGCCCGGAATCGGCTTTCCTCACAACCTGCAGCTCTCTCACGGTCATCACTACGTGGATTACCAGAGTCCGTCTCCGCCCTGCCGGCCGTCTCTCAACACGGAGGGCCTGTGCGCGGTCTGCGGAGACAACGCCGCCTGCCAGCATTACGGGGTGCGCACATGTGAAGGCTGCAAGGGGTTCTTCAAGGTACGCTTGCACTGCCACTTCACTCTTCTCCCTCCGTGTGTTTTAGCTACACAACTGAAATGTGAGTTTTCATTCTTTTCAGCTCGGGCGTCACGTGGCTGCGTAATGATGCGTGAGATGGATAATGACGCACCGCAGCCACAGCCTTTATGAATCCAACACAACTGCGGCTCAGTTTATCAGCGGAAGTGGCTGCGGCAGTAGGATCGCTAACTGCATAACACCTCTGTTATTTGGAGAAAAGTAATGAATAAAAAACGTTAAATCACTGCGCAGGGCACCTGCAAGGCTGCCGTTGGTCAGTTGCGCGTTTCTCCTCCGCTGGTGGATTCACTCCGAGAGCCAGGACGTTCCGGGAAAATGGAAACTCACGGGCTATGAATAAAAGAAAACGCTTGCTTCTTTCCTGTGGACCCTCCTGGGGTTCTCCAAATTATGACTGGCCACGACCTCACATTTACCCTGCGTCTGGCCCGTCCGTCTGCAGAATGGCGATTGCTCCAAAACGTCCCCTGGGCGCTGATTGCGGAGGTTTATTTTACTAAACAACATTTTAGAGTCAGGAGAGGGTGGTGTGCTTATGTGTGTGCGTGTGTGTGTGTGTGGGGGGGGGTGGAGACAGGGACGCAGCCAAAGTAACATTATAACGACTGTTTCAGTGTTTCGTGTATCTGCGTGTGCCAAGTCAAAAACCCTCCATACTGAAAGACTTCAGATGGACAGTCCATTAAATACGAGACGGCGCGGGTAACAAGTGGTCGTTGCCACAAGAGTAACAAGTAGCAACTTATTGCTCTTGTTACCACAAGTAACAAGTCGGTGACAAGAGAAACAAGTAACAACTTCTTACTCTTGTTACCACAAGTAACAAGTAACAACTTCTTACTCTTGTAAGGAACAACTTCTTACTCTTGTTACCACAAGTAACAAGTCGCCTGTTGCCGAGAAAACAAAACTGCCATTCCTGCTTCTCTGTGCAGCGCACGGTCCAGAAAAACGCCAAGTACGTGTGTCTGGCTGCTAAGAGCTGCCCGGTGGATAAGCGCCGGAGGAACAGATGCCAGTACTGCCGCTTCCAGAAGTGTCTGGCGGTGGGGATGGTCAAAGAGGGTAAGACTGCGTTCGGCTCTTAAGATCCGCTCAGGTAGTTTTCACGCACGCACCAATGCGTTTAACATGAAATGGTAAATAAATAAATAGATAGATAGATAGATAGATAGATAGATAGATAGATAGATAGATAGATAGATAGATAGATAGATAGATAGATAGATAGATAGATAAACTAACCATCGTCTTATTTCTATATTTTGGCACTCCAGTGGTCAGGACGGACAGTCTGAAGGGTCGTCGTGGTCGTCTGCCCTCCAAAGCCAAAGCTGTGCCGGACTCCTCGTCCGTCGCCGCGCTCCTCAGCTCCCTCGTCAGGGCGCACGTGGAGTCCAACCCGTCCCCCTCGCGCCTCGACTACTCCAAAGTAAAGACCCATCCCACACAAAGACTATTGCATCAGGACAAAAAAGGAAAATAAAGCGTTGTCTTGTGTTCATGCACTGACCACACCGTTGACCCCTCAGTTTCAGGCGAGTCCTGGCAGTCCGGCCGGAGACAACGCGGAACACGTCCGCCATTTCTACAACGTGCTGACCAGCTCGATGGAGATCATCCGAGGTTGGGCGCAAAAGATTCCCGGTTTTCCAGCTCTCCCCAAGCACGACCAAGACCTCCTGTTCCACTCCGCTTTCCTGGAGCTCTTCGTCTTGCGGCTGTCATACAGGTAGTTGGGGTCCTGCGGCCTTGTCGTGCGCGCGTGTTCCCCTCCGCCTGCTAAACTCACGTGTGTTTCAGGTCCAACCCGGAGGAGGGCAAGATCATCTTCTGTGACGGCTCCGTGCGGCACAGGCTGCAGTGTCTGCGGGGCTTTGGGGAATGGATCGACAGCATCGTGGAATTCTCCGCGAACCTCCAAAGAATGAATTTAGACGTGTCCACGTTCTCGTGCATATCCACCCTCGCCCTGGTCACAGGTGAGTCGCTCAGCCGTGGTGGTGAAACGCTGTTTACAACGTAGGCCTTTCAGTGGTGACTGATGCGGATGTGACTGTGCCCCTGCAGACAGACACGGCCTGACGGAGCCCAGGAAGGTGGAGGAGATGCAGAACACGGTGGTCAGGTGCTTGAAGGACAATGTGAATTCAAACGAGGGGAGCTCTTGCCGACCGAACCATCTGTCCAAACTCCTGGAGAAGCTTCCCGAACTTCGCACGTTGTGCGTGCAGGGCTTGCAGCGGATTTTCTACCTGAAACTGGAGGACTTGGTGCCGCCGCCCGCCGTCATAGAGCAGCTGTTCCTGGACACGCTGCCGTTTTAGAAGACCGAGGAGAGACACCCTCCCCCCACCCCCACCCCCATCACCGTCTGCCCCTCATCCCACTGTTATCCCGCTCCTATTTAACTCTCATCTCGCGCTCATCGAACCCTGACTGGTTCCGGACACGACGCACACTCCACCCGCCGTGCGCACGATGGATGGGTGGATGGATGGAGGTCAAAAACAAAAAAACTTTATGCGATTTTTCACGTTTTTTTTAATAATTTTTTATTTTAACTGTCATTTAATTTTATCTGGACAATAAAAATAATTTCGTTTTGCATTCAACAAATACTCTGATGTCTACTCATCTGCAGTGTGGTTTTTTTTTTAGTTTCATGAGGTTTTATTCTCCCGTCAGTTTTTATTGTTTAATAAATAGATGGACCCTATTAACCCGGATCTTTCATACACTTAAATTAAATTCGTTCACATCTTTCATCCACTTAAAGGGATGCAGGTGTGACCGGTGTACTTTTCCGGTTGCGTTGTGCAGGAAAGGCAGGACCGCTTCTCTCATGCATGGGCTCTGTATTCTGCCGCACAGAAACACAACAGGACGGGTTTCAGGAAACTTCAGATCAGCTCCTACTGTAGCCTACGCAAGAATTGGGACCCACATTAGACATAAGACACATTAGGAATGGCTAAAATAAATTACAGGGGCAGACAAACATGAACACATACCTCTTTCTACATGTCCAGAGCGGGAAAGAGGCAGAGGTCAGGGGGAACATGTTTTGGGGCTACTAACAGGAAATGGGGTCACAACAGGGAGGGGCTACTATAAGCGTTTCCTGATGATGTAATAAAATAAAATAATAATGTTAGCAATGAAAATAATAATAATAACAATCATGTGGTGATACTTTGTGTAATTATACAACATATTTTGGTTATGACATTTTTAACCACGCTACACAGGCCTGTCACATACAATAGAAAATAAAACAGCCACAGTGTTCTGACATTGTAGATCTGAACAGAAGACGTCTCGTGTAACATGGAATGTTACACGAGAGTTACACACACACACACACACACACACACACACACACACACACACACACACACACACACACACACACACACACACACACACACACACACACACACACACACACACACACACGGACCTTGGCTGCTTGACATTTCTGCAGCCCGTTGGACAGATTTGACATTAAAGAAAGCCTCGCTCTCACATCCGTAACCCTGAATTCAGGAGCTGCAAACAGAAACTAAGAGTGTAAAACTAAAAATCTCTCATTTTTGGCCCAGAGCTCCACATAACACCTAACACCCAACAAGACATAACGTCACTACGTCAACGGCAGGCCGTGCTGCGATAACCTGGTGTTTTCAGAAACACTCTGCTTCTGAAGGTTGACGTCCATTTAAAGTTGAGTTTGATAAAAAAAAAATACACACAATATAAATTTACGAGTCACACAGTTGTTCTTTAAAATAATGACATATGGCGTTAAAATGTTACAAATATAAAAACACGGTTTTCTTTAAAGTAGCCTACAGTTGGTGATGTTCAAGCTTCACCAAAGGAGTTGGACCAGTTCCACACGTATCTTTATTATCATTATTATTTCTTTCACGTTTCCTGTTTTACATCCTGTAGAGGCGGGTCCAAACTATGGACCTGAGGCACTATTGGGCAGATGTCACTTGATTGACAGTACTCGTGGTAATATGTGGGCTGTTCTGAGTTGGGCGATCTCCTGGACTGCACGGATGTTGATGTTGCCTGGGATACGGTTGGTGAACTTTTCCATTCCCTTCTTCATGAGTCCTAGAGCTCCGATGACCACCGGTGTTGTTTCGGTCTTCATTCTCCACATCCTGTTGATTTCATCTCCAGGTCTTCGTACTTGGTCAGCTTCTCTGTGACTTTCACTGAGGTGGGGTTTTTTTTGGATGGTGTTGTCATGTCGATGAGCATGCACCTCTTTTGCTTCCTGTCCCTGATAACGATGTCGGGCTTCTTGGCTTTCAGCCGTCTTAGTAACTTATTATTATTATCATTACTACTATTATTATCATTATTATTATTAATACTAAAATTATTATCACTATTATTGCTACTATTATTATCATTATTACTAATACTATTATTATCACTATTATTACTACTACTACTATTATCATTATTATTACTACTATTATTATTATCATTATTATTACTATTATTATTATCATTATTATTACAACTACTATTATCATTATTATTACTACTATTACTACTACTACTATTATCATTACTACTACTACTATTATCATTATTATTACTACTATTATTACTACAACTATTATTATTACTACTACTATCATTATTACTACTATTATTATTATTATCATTATTATTATTACTACTACTATTATCATTATCATTATTATTCGTTATAGCAAAGAATGACAGACTTTATTGTCATTTAAACCATATACAGCTCGTACACAGTAAGATGAAATAAAGTTCTTCAGGGCGTTATTTCATAATACTATGTACGAGAGCAACACAGCCACATGAAACTACACAAGACTGCATAAAGTGCACATGTGTAAACATACAAACACCGCGAGACCGTGCAAAGTTACTAAGACACACCGTGCAAAGTTACTAAGACACACCATGCAAAGTTACTAAGACAGACCATGCAAAGTTACTCAGACCATACAAAGTTACTAAGACCATACAAAGTTACTAAGACACACCATGCAAAGTTACTAAGACAGACCGTGCAAAGTTACTCAGACCATACAAAGTTACTAAGACACACCATGCAAAGTTACTCAGACCATACAAAGTTACTAAGACACACCATGCAAAGTTACTAAGAAAGACCGTGCAAAGTTACTCAGACCAGGCAAAGTTACTAAGACAGCTCATACAAAGTTACTAAGATACACCGTGCAAAGTTACTAAGATAGCTCATACAAAGTTACTAAGACACATCGTGCAAAGTTACTAAGACAGCTCATACAAAGTTACTAAGACACACTGTGCAAAGTTACTAAGTCAGCTCATACAAAGTTACTAAGACAGACCGTGCAAAGTTACTAAGACAGACCGTGCAAAGTTACTCAGACCAGGCAAAGTTACTAAGACAGGTCATACAAAGTTACTAAGACACACCGTGCAAAGTTACTAAGACAGACCGTGCAAAGTTACTAAGACACACCGTGCAAAGTTCCTAAGACACACCATGCAAAGTTACTAAGACACACCATACAAAGTTATTAAGACAGATCATGCAACGTTACTAAGAAAAGCCCATACAAACTTACTAAGACAGCTCATACAAAGTTACTAAGACAGACCATGCAAAATTACTAAGACAAGACCATGCGAAGTTACTAAGCCACCTCATACAAAGTTACTAAGACAGACCATACAAAGTTACTAAGATAGACTATATAAAGTTACTAAGACACACCATGCAAAGTTACTAAGACACACCGTGCAAACTTACTAAGACAGCTCATACAAAGTTACTAAGACAGACCATACAAAGTTATTAAGACAGATCATGCAACGTTACTAAGAAAAGCCCACACAAAGTTACTAAGACAAGACAATGTAAGTTACTACGACAGACCAAGCAAAGTTACTAAGACAGACCATACAAAGTTACTAAGAGAAGACAATGCAAAGTCACAGACCATGCAAAGTTACTAAGACAGCTCATACAAAGTTACTAAGACAGCTCATATAAAATTACTAAGACAGTTAATACAAAGTTACTAAAACAGATCATGCAAAGTTACTAAGACAGACCATGCAGTTACTAAGACAGACCATGCAAAGTTACTAAGCCAGCTCATACAAAGTTACTAAGACAGACCATACAAAGTTACTAAGATAGACCATGCAAAGTTACTAAGACAGCTCATACTAAGTTACTAAGACAGCTCATACAAAGTTACTAAGACAGACCATACAAAGTTATTAAGACAGATCATGCAACGTTACTAAGAAAAGCTCATACAAAGTTACTAAGACAAGACAATGTAAAGTTACTACGACAGACCAAGCAAAGTTACTAAGACACACCATACAAAGTTACTAAGAGAAGACCATGCAAAGTCACAGACCATGCAAAGTTACTAAGACAGACCATGCAAAGTTACTAAGACATCTGCTGTAAGTTTAAACATAAAGTACAGTATTAGCAGCAAGAATGCAGACAGTCAGTGCAGTACTTTATCGTACTTTAGCGTTATTGTTTTGCTGCACAATCGATCATTTATCTGAATAATATTCTCAGCCCTCATCGTTCATATGACACATCATGGACACGGTCTCAGTTCTGAACGAATTCTTTGTGTTGCACTTTTTTTTGCAAAGGGAGCTTTCTATATAAATTGGGGACTGAGCATATTTAAGGCAACTGTCAGAAATGTGACTCCTGTACTGAAACCTTTACTGTACACTTCTGTGGTGTTCCCAAGTAAGACTAATCAAAGAATTCCACAGAATTACAGATATCAGACTAAGCCATAATTAATTTTATAGTGTGAAGCTTTGAGACTTGAAGCACTAATCAGTTAATTTGATATATTTCAGGGTTTCCAGGTGTGATTGGCTGGATAGATGGCACTCATATTCCTATCACAGCTTCTTCAGTAAATGAAAGAGATAATGCAAATACAGTCTTTCCATTGCATTAATGTGCAAGCGGGCCTAAATTGTAGCATTTAGCATTCCAAATGAAAGATATTTCACATACAGCTACTGCAGTTAATTACTGTTCTGCACTGTGAAGATCATATGTGATGCAGCCCATATCATCAGCAATGTGGCCTGGGTCTACGCATGACTCACGAATTTTTCATGAGTGTACACGGAGTGCTAGATTTGCCAGTGGTGAGCTTATATATATCACTTTGTTAAAAGAAACACTCGACGGTAGGGAAAGTGCTCAACAAATAAGGAGCAAAGTAAACTTGACTCACTGGATTTTATATATATGCCCTGTGATGGCCTGGTGGCCTGTCCAGGGTGTCTCCCCGCCTGCCGCCCAATGACTGCTGGGATAGGCTCCAGCATCCTGCAACCCTGAGAGCAGGATAAGCGGTTTGGATAATGGATGGATGGAATGGAATATATATATATATATATATATATATATATATATAGCTATATCCTATTATAAACAATATTTTGTTTCCTCCTAATGCAACTGAAACTTTAAATTGTATCCTGGTATCATAGGAAAGTTCGATGGTGACAGAGGGTACCCCTGCCAGCCCTATTTGCTGACCTGTTACCCTGATCCTGGCCTGCAGCAACGTTATAACTTGGCTAACTGCAAGACACAATCCAGGGTAGAAATGACCACTGCGATGCTCAAGGCCCGAATCCAGTGCCTAAGTAGGCTCAGAGTCACCCCAGAAAGGGCATGTGACATTGTATAAAAGCATTTAAAGGCATTTAGGATTTGCTTTCAAATACACAATATTAAATACTGGCAGTGTTGGGATGGCTGAAAATTTTACTTTTTTTTTTATTTATTAGAAAATGTCATTAACTACTTAAAGATATCACATGTTGAATGTAGCCACTGTATGCTGTTTAATTAGGTAGGGTAGGCTAAATAACATCACAATTGTTTGTAATGAAGTTATACCTTACCCGTTTGAACTATTTTTATATTTCACCTTCAGTTGCTGCCAAATTTGTTTTGTGCCTGTTGGGTTGTACCTGCATAAATATTAAACATGCACACACACACACGTGTGTGTGTAAAAAAAAATATATATATATATATATTGTGGTGACCCACATCTATATATCGAGAGACATTCACCTAAGAGGACGGTGTACCTTTAAGGGAAGAGGCGAGGGGTCAGATAATGCACTTCCGCTTCCGGTTCACAGTCAGTTCAGTGTCGTTGTCGAACGTATGACATGCAAAGTTGGAGCTAGTAAACTACCTCGACTACGTCTACTCTCACGTCTCCTGTCTCGTTGTTTTCTAACTCCACATTGGTGACCCCGACGTGATCGAACTACTAATACGAGTATGTCTGACAACGAAGACGCCGGTGCTAACAACATGGCTATTGCTAACGCTAGCATTTACACCGCTACTGTGAAGCTACCCGACTTTTGGCAGCATAATCCACGGCCGTGGTTTCAACATGTGGAAGCCCAGTTCCAGCTGAGAGGGATAACGCAGGATGCAACGCGGTACTTCCACGTAGTGGCGGCGTTAGACGCATCGACAACGGCGCGAGCAATGACACTGTTGGAAGCTCCGCCAGCTGCTGGCAAGTACGATGCTATAAAGACATTCCTCCTGAAACTATTTGAACTGTCGGAGCTGGAGAAGGCAGACCGTTTACTGTCCCTGAATGGCCTCGGCGACGGCAAACCGTCTGAGTTAATGGAAAAAATGCTGTCTGTGCTGGGATCGGCTGATCCGGCCTTTCTTTTCACACACATTTTTCTGAGGCAGCTCCCCGCACCTGTACGCACAGCACTGGCCAGTTCTCCTCTCGCCGCCTCCAAGGACTACCGTTCTCTGGCTGCTGAAGCAGACAGGGTTTTCCTGGCCAACCGGCAACAGTTTGTGCATGCCCTGCTACCCCACCAGACCGCCCCACCACCACCTGTGTACGACTATATGGACACCGCGGCTGCGGTGACAGCCCGCCGCCAACCTGACGACGGGCTCTGTTATTACCATGCCAGGTTTGGGGCAAAAGCAAAACGGTGTCGCAAACCCTGCAATTACAGGGTTCAGGGAAACGCCAAGGCCGGCGCTCGTTAACGGCTATGGGCGCCGGCCGTGACTGCAAGCTGTTGTTCATCAGAGACTCCTTGTCGGGCCGACGGCTGCTGGTTGACTCTGGCGCTCAACGCAGCATACTACCAGCACAAGCTGTGGACACGATGACCGACAGTCACGGCCCCCAGATGGACGCCGCCAACGGCACGTCCATTCGGACGTACGGTATCAGACATGTGGACGTGTGTTTTGGCGGACGACGTTTCGGCTGGGACTTTGTGATGGCTGCTGTATCCACCCCGCTCCTAGGTGCGGATTTCCTCTGTGCTTTCAACCTGCTGGTGGATGTTAAAAACTGTCGCGTGATTGATGCCGTCTCTTTTGCGTCATACCCCTGCACGCTTGGGGGCGCTGGAGCGCTGTGCCTCGCTAACACACTCTCCACCGGGGATCCATATCAACGCCTGCTCGCAAATTTCCCCGAGCTCACCACACCCACCTTCTCCTCGGCGGTGGCCAAGCACGGCGTGGAACATCATATCACCACAGTGGGCCCCCCAGTTTACGCCCGGGCCCGACGCCTCGACTCGGCCAAGCTCGCAATAGCCAGGGAGGAGTTTTCGACTATGGAGCGCCTCGGCATTGTCCGCCGTTCTGACAGCCCATGGGCTTCCCCTCTTCACATGGTTACTAAGGCCGACGGGGGTTGGCGCCCGTGCGGGGACTACCGTCGCCTAAACAATGCCACGACCCCCGACCGATACCCCATACCGCACATACAAGATTTCTCTACCCACCTGGCGGGCGCTGCCATCTATTCCAAAATCGACTTAGTGCGGGGGTATCACCAAGTGCCGGTCCACCCACTGGATGTCCCAAAAACGGCTGTCATCACACCCTTTGGGCTCTTTGAGTTTTTACGTATGCCTTTCGGCCTTAAAGGGGCGGCGCAGACGTTTCAGCGCCTTATGGATTCTGTGCTCCGCGACATGCCATTTTTGTTTGTGTACTTAGACGACATCCTCGTGGCCAGCGCGTCGGCGGAGGAACACATGACGCACCTCACACAGCTGTTCGACAGGCTCAGCGAACACGGCCTCATCATCAACCCAGCTAAGTGTCAGTTCGGGGAGTCGTCCATCACCTTCCTCGGGCACCACATCACTCCACAGGGGGCCGTTCCCCTCCCTGCCAGGGTTGAGGCTGTCACCATGTTCCCCCGCCCCCGCACTGTACAGTCGCTGCAGGAATTCCTGGGCATGGTGAACTTTTATAACCGTTTCCTGCCCCGTGCCGCCCACATCATGCGTCCCCTGTATGAGGCCCTGCGGGGTAAGAAGTCTAAGGACGAGCTGGACTGGTCTTCGGGGATGGACGAGGCTTTTGTGGCCGCCAAGACTGCGCTGGCCAACGCTGCGCTGCTAGCTCACCCGTCGCCTGCCGCCCCCATAGCCCTTACAACGGATGCCTCCGACTACGCCGTGGGGGCCGTGTGTGAGCAGTGGGTGGAGGGGGGCTGGCAGCCGTTGGCGTTCTTCAGTAAACAACTCCGTGAGAGCGAGCGCAAATACAGCACCTTTGATAGGGAACTACTGGGTCTCTTCCTCGCAACCAGACACTTTAGGTTCCTATTGGAGGGCCGACAGTTCACCGCTTTCGTGGACCACAAACCGCTGACGTTCTGTATGGCCAAAACCTCAGAACCGTGGTCTGGGCGTCAGCAGCGCCATCTCGCGGCGGTATCCGAGTTTACCACGGACATACAACACGTGTCGGGCAAGGATAACTTCGTCGCCGACTGCCTTTCACGGGCAGTTGTTAACGCCGTTCACTTGGGACTCGACTACGCCGCTATGGCAGCGGACCAAGCCAAGGACGCGACCGTTCAAGACTACCGGTCGACCCCTACGGCGCTACGGCTGGAGGAAGTGACGTTCGACGCGGCCAACACCACCCTCCTCTGTGACATCTCCACCGGTCAACCGCGCCCCCTGGTGCCTACTTCCTGGCGGCGCCGAGTTTTCGACACCGTCCATGGCCTTTCCCACCCGGGAGTGAAGGCCTCGACCAAGCTGGTGAGCGTCAAGTTCGTTTGGCCTGGGCTCCGTAAGGATGTTAGAGCCTGGGCCGGCTCGTGTGTGGCGTGCCAACGCGCCAAGGTGCACCGCCATACCAAGGCCCCTTTGGCGCCGTTTGTGGTTCCAGAGAGGCGGTTTGACCACGTCAATGTTGACCTGGTGGGTCCCCTGCCCCCCTCCCGTGGTTATACGTTCCTCCTCACTATTGTGGACAGGGCCACCAGGTGGCCAGAGGCTATTCCCTTGTCCTCCACGACGGCAGCAGAGGTAGCGCGGGCGTTCATCGGCTGCTGGGTGGCCCGTTTCGGCACGCCTGGTGACATCACGAGCGACCGGGGCTCCCAGTTTACCTCGGAGCTCTGGACGGCGGTCGCTGAGCACCTGGGGATGAAGATCCACCGCACTACGGCGTACAACCCGCAGAGCAACGGACTTTGTGAGCGGTTCCATCGGGACATGAAAGCCGCTCTGCGGGCAAGCCTCACTGGCTGCGACTGGATGGACCGGCTCCCGTGGGTCATGCTCGGCCTGCGTTCGGCCCCGAAGGAAGACCTCCAGACCTCCTCCGCTGAGCTGGTGTATGGCCAGCCCCTGCGGGTTCCGGGGGAGTTTCTTCCGGATGCTACGGCTCCCTGGTCGGCCGCCTCTCACCTCAGTGCGTCCCGGAGCGCTGCCGGTGCCTTCGCTCCCGTTCCGATGTCTCAACACTGCCTCCCCCTGTCCTACGTCCCCAAGGATCTGCCATCGGCGAGGTACGTCTTCATTAGGCACGACAGCCATAGGTCCCCGGTGCAGCCCCCATACGACGGGCCCTTCCGTGGCCTGGAGGCGGGGGATAAGAACTTTGTGGTGGACATGGGGGGCAGGCCGGAGCGGGTCGCTATAGACCGTCTCAAGCCCGCTCACTTGGACATTGGGGAGCCAATGCAATTGGCCCTACCCCCGCGGCGGGGGCGCCCTCCTAGGTCGGCCCCGGCACCTGCCTCTGTTCCTGCTTCGGCCCCGCCTATGGCCCGGGTTTCGGCCCCATCTGTTTCCCCTCCTGTGAAGCGCAGCCGTTATGGCCGCAGGGTCCGCCCCCCGACTCGTCACCTGTTTTCCCCGTGACTTTGCACTATGTCATTGACTGTTCTGTTGTAGAGTCTATTTTTATGTTCATGACTTGCACTTTTGCTGTTTTGCATTGTTTTGTTTAGGTGAATTCTGGGGGGGCCTGTGTGGTGACCCACATCTATATATCGAGAGACATTCACCTAAGAGGACGGTGTACCTTTAAGGGAAGAGGCGAGGGGTCAGATAATGCACTTCCGCTTCCGGTTCACAGTCAGTTCAGTGTCGTTGTCGAACGTATGACATGCAAAGTTGGAGCTAGTAAACTACCTCGACTACGTCTACTCTCACGTCTCCTGTCTCGTTGTTTTCTAACTCCACAATATATAGTATACATTTTAAATAAGTGAAACACTTGAGATAAAACTTTTTTTTTTAAATTAATACTGATGCATTGAGTTGGCAGTTGGTGCTGATGACACACCTGTGGAGGCATGAAGATGTTTAGGAGAGTTGGCAGTGGGGTTTTTAATTAGATTGTTTAACACAATCTTGGAAAGCGAGAGGATGTCTGAGGGGTGGAGAAGAAGCATACTGGTACCAATGTTCAAGAACAAGGGCAATGTAACGAGCTGTAGCAACTACAGAGGTATAAAGTTGATCAGCCACACTATGAAGATTTGGGAAAGAGTAATGGAAGCTAGGTTAAGAGGAGAGGTGACGATCAGTGAGCAGCAGTATGGTTTCATGCCACGAAAGAGCACCACAGATGCGATGTTTGCTTTGAGAATGTTGATTGAGAAGTACAGAGAAGGCCAGAAAGACTTGCATTGTGTCTTTGTAGATTTAGAGAAAGCATAGGATAGGGTGCCGAGAGAGGAGGTGTTGTATTGTATTGTATGAGGAAGTCCGGAGTTGCAGAGAAGTATGTAGGAGAGGTGCAGGATATGTATGAGGGAAGTGTGACAATGGTGAGGTGTACAGTTGGAATGACAGATGGGTTCAAGGTGGAGGTGGGATTACATCAAGGATCGGCTCTGAGCCCTTTCTTGTTTGCAATGGTGATGGACAGGTTGACGGACAAGATCAGTCAGGAGTCTCCATGGACGATGAAGTTCGCAGATGACAATGTGATCTGTAGCAAGAGTAGGGTGCAGGTTGAGGAGAGCCTGGAGAGGTGGAGGTATGCACTGGAGAGAAGAGGAATAAAAGTCAGCAGGAGCAAGATGAAATACCTATGCGTGAATGAGAGGGAGGACAGTGGGATGGTCAAGACGCAAGGAGTGGAGGTGACGAAGGCATACGAGTTTAAATACTTGGGGTCAACTGTCCAAAGTAACGGGGAGTGCAGTAGAGAGGTGAAGAAGAGAATGCAGGCAGGGTGGAGTGGGTGGAGAAGAGTGTCAGGAGTGATTTGCGACAGAAGGGTACCAGCAAGAGTTAAAGGGAAGGTTTACAAGATGGTTGTGAGACCAGCTATGTTATATGGTTTGGAGACAGTGGCACTGACGAAAAGACAGGAGGTGGAGCTGGAGGTGGCAGACTTGAAGATGAGAAGATTTTCAATGGGAGTAATGAAGAAGGACAGGATTAGGAACAATTACACTAGAGGGACTGCTCAGGTTTGACGGTTTGGAGACAAAGCAAGAGAGG
Source organism: Lampris incognitus (assembly GCF_029633865.1). Classification (NCBI taxonomy): domain Eukaryota; kingdom Metazoa; phylum Chordata; class Actinopteri; order Lampriformes; family Lampridae; genus Lampris; species Lampris incognitus. The sequence continues at coordinate 12,262,372 of NC_079231.1, forward strand.
CAAGATTGAGATGGTTTGGACATGTGTGGAGGAGAGATGCTGGGTACATTGGGAGAAGGATGCTGAATATGGAGCTGCCAGGGGAGAGGAAAAGAGGAAGGCCAAAGAGGAGGTTTATGGATGTGGTGAGGGAACACATGCAGGTGACTGGTGTGACAGAGGAAGATGCAGAAGACAGGAAGAAATGGAAACGGATGATCTGCTGTGGCAACCCCTAACGGGAGCAGCCAAAAGTAGTAGTAGTAGACTGACGCATTGAGTTGGTCAGTTATTTTCTGCCACACCAGCTCACGTTCTTTTGCTGTTGCACATGTATTGTTTTTTTTTCTTTTTCTTAAATACATACTCGTATTCTGCATACGCATTCATTAACATTTCTACCTCCAGTGGGGTAAAGTAGGAGGACCCCAAGTTGCCATGGTGAATCGTAGCATTGGCGCTCCATTGGTGATGGCTTGTTATAGCCGTCACACTTGCTTAGCTCAGTGAACAAACTCAGATCAGCTGTTCTGAAACCGAAATCTCAAGAGTTTGGTAGCTCAGAGTTAGTCAACCCAGAGTTAAGGTTTAAACTCAGAGTTTGTTAAACCTGCTTTCTGAAACAGGCCCCTGCCCTTACTATCTGCTGCAGTGTCTTGCATTCGGAGATGGAGCAATTTCAAAACCATGCAGTGATGCGGCTGCCCAGGATGCGCTCAGTAGTTCGTCTGTAAAATGTGGTGAGGATGGAGGGCAGGAGAGGGGCATTTCTCAACCTTTGCAGGAAGTAGAGACACTGTTGGTGCCACATGGATATACTTTCTCATAAACTGTAGATGGAATGCTAGAAGATATGGAGTATGAAAAAAAAACAGACTGTTTTCTTACTTTCCATAACAGACCAAAATATTTACAGCAACTCTCCAAAAGAAAAGAGAAATATAATCACATAGCATACATGATGGCAGTAAAAATGACACGTTTCTCCTCTCATCCAGGAGAAAGGGTTGATTTTATGGTCTGTAAAAGGTCTTATAACAACGATTATCCTCCCAAGAAGATCTAATAGGCTGCACCTCGATGAGAACGCTGTTCAATATACTGGCCTGTCGTGTGCACCGAGATAAATGAATCAATATTATCGGAAACCTGTCAAAAATACTCTGACAGCGAGGGTGAAGACTGACAGACTAGAAGCCCAGCAGGATGGATTCAGAGACACAGAGAGAGTGAGAAGCGCGCGCACACACACACACACACACAGAATGATGTAAAGACAGACAGCATAATGACTGAAACGAGAGAGAGGGCTAGATACACAGACACACACACACACGTGCAGAATATAAGAAAATGAAAGAGACAGATACTACGGAAATGACAGAGACAGTAAGCGAGAGAGCGAGAGAGAGAGAGAAAGAAAATTATGTGTGAATCAGGTCTTAGTGTCGGGGTCAAAGGTGAACCTATCTCATCTGGAATTGTGTTCGGACACAAAGACTGGGCTCTTATTGACGAGGAACTCGCAGATTCATTGACTCATAACCGGTCCCGTAAACAAGTATTTTTGAGACTGCGTCTCTTGGGTTGGTGTCCGTCTTATCTCAAGAACACAACCGGAGGGAATTTCTGAAGGAGGAACCTCTGGTTTTGATCTCCGCGTCGAGCCAACTTCAATGGGCTCCAGTTAAACCCTTATCACAGCCGTCCCAGAGACCCCCCAACACCAAGACCACCAAGCCAGCCCCACCGACTATAGGGGCAAGGCTGAGAAGATGTCTGTAAAAAGGTAATTTATCACAGATTTTAAAAAAATGATCTTCCTAAAATGGTCAAATTTAGTTAGACATCAGTGGGCTGTAAACATTTCTCCATTACAGTAATTCAGACGAGAGACATTTGGATAAGCCGTAGCTTTAACCCTGATGGATTTTGGCACATTTTCAAAGCATCATAACATTAATTATCACAACTTTAAAATTCAATAAAGGAAGACTGATGAGTGGAATCAGATGGTGTAGTGTTGGGTTGTCATGAACATAGTCTGACAGACAACATGGTCAGATAGAACTTTTCCTCATAGTACCCAGAGCATGTTGATTGACAGCTCTGTCACAGGAAGGTAGTGAATGTCAATGCAGTGATGATGGACCGCTGAACACAGCCATGTTAACCTCCTCCTGAACACGGCCATATCTAACCTCCTCCTGAACACGGCCATGTCTAACCTCCTCCTGAACACGGCCATATCTAACCTCCTCCTGAACAAGGCCATGTCTAACCTCCTCCTGAACACAGCCATGTCTAACCTCCTCCTGAACATGGCCATATCTAACCTCCTCCTGAACACAGCCATATCTAATCTCCTCCTGAACAAGGCCATGTCTAACCTCCTCCTGAACACAACCATGTCTAACCTCCTCCTGAACATGGCCATATCTAACCTCCTCCTGAACACAGCCATGTCTAACCTCCTCCTGAACATGGCCATATCTAACCTCCTCCTGAACATGGCCATATCTAACCTCCTCCTGAACACAGCCATATCTAATCTCCTCCTGAACATGGCCATATCTAACCTCCAGTAGTATAACCATGTTATACTACTGGGACAGAAGATCTGTAAATGATTTAATACATTAACATGCAGGATCACGAGGCCAGATATTCTAGTCATGAAAAGGCGTCGTCTTGTCTGGTTGACATGCAGCAAATTCATTTCACAGGACAGTTAATAAAATGTATTTTAGAAACCACCAATAATTGTATATGAATGCATTGTCTCTGAGGCTGGGCGGGAAAACCCTTGTACACCAGTGAGTAAATAACAGCAGCATGAGTGTCCATGATGATGTACTGGCTCTGGGAGAGACAGAGACAGAGAGACAGAGACAGAGAGAGACAGAGAGAGACAGAGAGAGAGAGAGAGAGAGAGAGAGAGAGAGAGAGAGAGAGAGAGAGAGAGAGAGAGAGAGAGAGAGAGAGAGAGAGAGAGAGAGAGAGAGAGAGAGAGAGAGAGAGAGAGAGAGAGAGAGAGAGAGAGAGAGAGAGAGAGAGAGAGAGAGAGAGAGAGAGAGAGAGAGAGAGAGAGAGAGAGAGAGAGAGAGAGAGCTGGATGAGAGGAAGAGTCTTCATTATGTGTATTTGTGTGATTCGGTGTTGTAGAAGAGAGCATTTTGGTTTGTTTGCTGGGTTGTTTCGTCTTCATTTTCTTCCTCGATGAGACATTGTGGAGGACGAGGTGGTACTGGTTCATCCTGTCCTGGATCCGGACACATGGAGCTGGTGGAGGAAAATGATCTTCACTTCCATCATGCCAAATCACAGGTGGGTTCTGACTCCAACCAGACAGCCAGAGCAGAGAATGGACTCAATAAGGAAGATGTAGGACCGGATCATAATCTGTGGCAGGATGACTTATCTAAAACTGACCTGTCTGGTTCTTGGTAAAAATATATCGCTGAGGGGTCCGCAGTGGTGTAGCGGTCTAAGCATCGGCTTTGTGTCGATGCAGTTGCCCACTGGGGACTGGGGTTCGCGCCCCGGTCTCGTCAGATCCGACTATGGCCGGACCCGATGAAGCAGCAATCATTGGCGACGCTGTCTTCGGGAGGGGGGCGGAGTCGGCTTGTGTTCGTCACGTGAATGCGTCTCTGTGTGTCAGAAAAAACAGTGGTTCGGCCTGGAGCCGCCTTGTCACGAAAGTGGGGAGGCGTCTCCTTTGAGACTGCCGGCCGGAGAGATGCAGTTGGCAAACGCATGCAGTACGAGGGTGGGTGTTTGAATTAAAATAGAGATCGATTGGCCACTAAATTGGGAGAAAAAAGGGAAAAAATCAGAAATAAATTTTAAAAATATATCGCTGAGAATATATACGTCATCGTCATCTTTCTCTCCAGACTTTCACTGTTATTGCAGTTAGCAGCTAGTTTTGTGTTCAGGTAACTGTGGTGGCATCACTCATCAGTCATGACTACTCCCTTATAGTCTGTTTGTGTGTAAATCTCCTTCGTCTGTGACCAAAATAAACAAGCTGATTCAGTGTTTCTGTCCAGCAACATGTCCGACATGCTGTGAAATGCACCTACAACTCATCTGGGCCAGTGAAAAATACAGTGTATGTAAAGAGATGCATTAGAAATGTAGTGATGCATGATTCAACCCTATGAGAGACAGAGAGACAGAGACACACACACACACACACACACACACACACACACACACACACACACACACACACACACACACACACACACACACACACACACACACACACACACAGAGTAGACAGAGAAAAACACACACACACACACACACAGACAAATACAGACAGACAGACAGACAGACAGACAGACAGAGAGAGAGAGAGAGAGAGACAGACAGACAGACAGACAGACAGAGACAGACAGACAGACAGACAGACAGACAGACAGACAGACAGACAGACAGAGAAATACAGAGAGGGAGACAAACAGACAGAGAAATACTGAGAGAGAGAGACAGAGAGGAGACAGAGAGGAGAGAGAGACAGAGAGAGAGACAGAGCGAGACAGAGCGAGACAGAGAGAGAGAAAAACAGAGACAGACAGACAGACAGACAGACAGACAGACAGACAGACAGACAGATAAATACAGAGAGAGAGAGAGAGAGACAGTCAGACAGACACAGAGAAATACAGAGAGAGAGGGGGAAATGCGTTGGCAACATTGTTCTTGAATATTTCATGCTAATGAAGCCGCTGGAAGTGACCTGAGAGAGAGATGGTAAACTGGGAAGGTCAACACACCAGATTAAGAGGTGGTGTAACTCGGTTTCAGCTTGTTTGATACATGTTTTTGAAAAAAGGCTGATTGTATATTCTGGGGAGTGAGATGGGAGAAGGTTTTCATCACTAAACCCACTGGTGTGGAGATTCACACCTGTCTGACAGTTCACAATACAGTTTATAATCTTTTGTGGTTTCTGTCATCTGACACAAGTCTTCAGTACTACTGTATGTCTTCATGTCAATCAAAACAAGGTCACACAAATATAAGCAGTTTAGTGACGTTATCTTGGCCAATGTTGAAATCATTTCTACAGTTAGGTTTCAGCTAAATTAAAGGAATAGTAAATGTGATGTAAATACATGCAAGTGTTGGTAGTCTGTAATATTTAGAGCTAGTTAGAAAAGTATGAGGCATGCGTGTACGTTACTGATAAAGTAGTGTTTCTGTATGTCTGTTGTAATGCCACTAGCAGGCAACAAGCAATCTGCTGGAAGAGCAATGCGTGACGTCACATGGACTAAATGCTTCACCGGTGTCACACTTCAGTACAGAACAGACAAAACACGTAAAGCCCAAATCAACTTCCACAGACAAGAGGGTGGACAGTGACTGGGAAGGCAGCCAGTATGAACCAGACCAACAGTGTCCTCTAGCCCAGAACAATGATATAAAAGAGTGAATACGCACGCGCACGCACACACGCACACGCACACGCACACACACACACACACACACACACACACACACACACACACACACACACACACACACACACACACACACACCTCCAACAGTAGTGGCAGTGAGTCCAGTCTTGGTATGTACTGTCTGGTGGATCCTGCAGACATTTCCATCTTTATCACCGCACAAGTCCAAGAAGAAAAACATCCAGTCTTGGTTTCGGTACTTCATATCTAAAAATAAAAGAGGAGACCAAATAATAATTGGCTGACTTAAACAAATTACAAGAGCGCCTCCTACTGCAGACTTGGGAGTCACAAGCAGGCGACTGACAAAAGACAGAAGGATGAGAACTAAACTGTATTACTGCACTGCTGCTTCAATAAGGAAACAGCTGCAAAGTTGGTTTTCTGACAGAAATCCGTTTTTTTAATCTAATTTTGCTTCTTTCTTTTTTTTTGTATTTTACAAATCAAGGAAAAGGCATATCCAGTAAACACTCCTTTCAAACAATATTTAACTCATTTATTGTCTAAATAAGTAATTGACCTTTCGCAAAGTACCGCCCCAGATCGGTGCTTGTCCAATCCTACCATAGCAACGGTTTCTATGTGAGGGAGGTCCGTCAAGCTTTCAAACACACAGCAAAATGCTGAAACGGTGTGCGTATGGGATCTGCAAATCGGATACTAGATAGCTGAAAAGTTTGGAGGGGTGTAATTTTCTTTCCCTTTCCGAAAGCCAGACCACAAGAAGCGCAATGTCAGCAATGGATTTGGCAGTATAGCAGACCCCATGGCCAGCTTAATCCATCCAAAATCAACAAAAATACCTGCTTGCTCCAAGCTAAGCTTGCTACTAGCTATTATTGATAGCTAATACAGCTAACGTATTATTACTGTTACTTTTACCCACACAATGATTATTACCATTATTAACATATCAACGTATTACTGACTAACAAAATAACATTATTAATGTACCAGATGAACGTAACCAGCTTTGTCTATGGCCAGAGATACCTAATTTAATGATAGCTAGCCCACTAACAGAACTTTGTTATGCTAGTCAGAGGTTAGCCAGGTTTCACCTTTCATTTCAGAGCATAAAGACCCGCGGGGAGGGTCGGCTGGGATGGTCTCTGGCCAGTCTGACCTCCTCATATCCGGCCTATTTTAAACGTTTCTCCCCCTCTGTGAGCTCCAGGTGGGAACCGGCCGTTCGGAAAAGTCATCCCGCCCGCAAGGGCATCTCGTTTGCCTTATTTTGCTGAAAATACCGGTTCTGGTCCGAAGGTAAAAAAAAAAAATGGGGCATGTCCCTGGCCGCCCTGCGACCCCCAGGAGCCCATACAGTACCCCCGAAAAAGCCTGGATAAAAGAACACTATGGGGAACCTTGGCCAAAACCAACACTATAATATGGTGATATTGACAATGGATTATTAAAAATATACCAATAATAGCTGAAATATTTAACTTAACCTACAGTGCAAGAGCACAATTGGTCCACAGTGTGTTTCAGAATTAGTTGATGGGGTTTCTCATTCTTTGATTGCGACCGGTAAGCTTTGCACTCAATTACAGTCGCACCCGGCAGCCCGGAGTCCACGCAAGTCAGTTTTACTTTTAACATACTGAACGTATCCCGCCACCGCATACTGTAGCCCCTTCGGCCTTTCACGGGATGATATTAAGGATGAATTACTCCAAAATACATCACTTGTTTTCTCTGGGAATGCGCTGATTTCTTCCTTCATGTTTTGGTGTTTTCCAGCTACTTCCTGGATGGTTCTGAAATGCTTGAAGGGCATAGCAACAGTAACTAAGGGGGGCGGGACTTTGCGAAAGGTGAATTTTAAAGGAACTCCGTTTTGTGGTTTAGTTAGCTGTTAATCCTGAATACTGATATTCCAGCATGCACCGCAACCAAACCTGTAAATTCACTGGTTAAACTATCGATTCAGTCAGTCCAGTGTTGGCTGTGTAGAAATCCCTCCAAACTGATATATGAATCTGCTTTGTTTGGATTATTTAGGATAGTTTACAAATTGTCTGTCCTTTCACGACTGCCTCAGAGCATTTTCTGAGTTTTTAAAAATGATTTGTACGTCAGGGTAAATAAAGCGTCCACCCGAGGCTCTCTGTCACCAACATAAGCAGAGTCGATTAGAAAGGATTAAATCTTTCTTTTCCGGGCCTGAATCCTTCTGAGAGATGAAGTCTCGCTCATAAAATGAAATTGAGATACCGTCCAAATATTACAAATAGTTCATGGGATTATCACAGTCCTTCAGACATCAGAAAAAAGGACAGAATACACAAAAATGATCCCAGGTGACTTTTCAAGCACCCCAAAATTCACAGCGACAGTCTTTGGTGACAGGCGTTTGGAAAAGATCTCCCTACGATACAAAGGATTTAAAATATTAATCAGGGCCCTCATGACTAACAAACACAAACAATCACAACTTCTCACAGGCTCGTAAAGGTGTTTTTAGAGCGTATTTGAAGCACCGTGGGGTTCAAATGAAAAGTCCCATGTGCAGAGGCAGCTTTCAGTCAACTAACCATTATGTTAAGTCTCCATGTCTGCTTTATCCAACCTGAGACGCTGAGGCAATGAAGTTCACCTGAACCTGCATCCCGCTGCAGGCGGGGATGGAAATCTGCATATGCATACGCATACGCATGTACGTATGCACATGCATACGTACATACGTACACACAAAGTATATACGTACGTACATACGTATACACACACACACACACACACACACACACACACACACACATACATACATACATACACACACACACACTTACATACATACACACATACATACATACGTACATATGTACACATACGTACACATGTACATACATACGTACGTACAGACACACACATACATACATACACACAAGTACATACGTACATACATATGTACACACGTATGTACATACATACATATATACGTACATACATACATATATACATACACACACACATACACACATACATACATACATACATACATACATACATACATACATACATACATACATACATACATACAAATAGCCAAGAAAAAGCAAGACACAAGGTTATCAACCAGCAACACAATGCACCACGCTGAGAGACAACGATGTCCAATTAAATCTGTGGGCAGTGCTTCTCCAACAGGATGAATTCTTCTGATTGGTTAAAACAGTTACAACTTCCGAGACGGGTCAACTGTCCATCAAAGGGTCCACACACTCACTCATACTTAAGGATGATTTAAAGTCTCCACTTCACCTAGCTTGCACAGCTTTGCCTGCATGGTTTGTAGGAAGAAACCCGTGAGAGCAAAGTGGTGAACACGCAGCACATCTCAAAACAGACTAACTGGGACTGAAGGCAGGACCTTCCCAACCACCGTGACCACCATATCAATTCAATCTGCTCATATTGTGAAAGGCTTTTCTCTCACCTCTTGTGCACATCACAAGAGCAATTTGAATTTTTTAAATTGCTCCGGTTTCTCTGTTGGAGAAAACAGTTTAGGCTCTTGACATTTGCTGCATCCATCTAGGGTCAGGTCCAGGGGTCAAAGGTCAGAGGTCAAAGAGGGGCCCTCTAGTGAGGTCTCATGGTTAACATGTTAATGGATCGTCTCATGGCATTGTGTTGAAGCGGATTGTAGATTTAGCGGTCGCTAAGACTGTGTTTTAGGTACAAGTATGTGTGTGTTTATGACAGAAAGACAGTGACGAGAGTGTGCATGTGTGTATGACAGTGAGTGAGTGAGTGAATGTGTGTGTGTGTGTGTGTGTGTGTGTGTGACGCCAGTGTGTAGACATGTAGAGTGTGTATGCATGTGTTTACATGTCTTTATTTGACCGGTGGTCTGGGTATGGCAGCGTGTGTGTGCTGCTGACTCCAGATTGAGATCAAACAAAGGTTTCTTGGTTTAACTAATAAGGAGTATTCCTGGTGGGGGGTCATGAGAGCCTCTATTTGAGGCACGGTTTGCTTTTTCGGGGTATCTGGAGAATACCGAGCGGTGCTATACATCCCAATTCTCCATCTGTATGCACGAGGTGGGAGTACTCGGAGAAAGGTTTGATTCCTGTGACCTGAATAACTGAAGGACTCTCCTCCATCAAAACAGTGAGAAATAACTCCTTTTGGATGTGCATGCGCATAAAAAGTTTTTAGTCTTCATGCAAAAGGACAATCTTTTATCTTTAAGCTGTTCATTCTGTTTTCATTAATCCAATAGCGATGGATGGTTGTATTGCCCACTCATTTTATTCTTGCGCCTACGAAGACTAATATAGGTTTTTGAAAATGTATTTGTAGCATATGGATGTATTTCTTGCACAGTATTTTCAAATATTTTTTTGTATTTGCTCCATACAGGGTTTCCTGTTTGAAAAGTGGTAAGTGAGTCACTAAACTACACAAAATAAAACATTAATTCGTAAAACACGTTCGTATGACCGAGTTTGAGTCACTAAACTACACAAAATAAAACATTACTTTGTAAAACACGTTCTTATGACAAAGTCTGAGTCACTAAACTACACAAAATAAAAAAATTCTTTGTAAAACACGTTCATATGAAAGAGTCTGAGTCACTAAACTACACAAAATAAAACATTACTTTGTAAAACACGTTCATATGACCGAGTTTGAGTCACTAAACTACACAAAATAAAATATTACTGTGTAAAACACGTTCATATGAAAGAGTCTGAGTCACTAAACTACACAAAATAAAATATTACTTTGTAAAACACGTTCATATGACCGAGTTTGAGTCACTAAACTACACAAAATAAAACATTACTGTGTAAAACACGTTCATATGACCGAGTTTGAGGCACTAAACTACACAAAATAAAGCATTACTTTGTAAAACACGTTCATATGACCGAGTCTGAGTCACTAAACTACACAAAATAAAACATTACTTTTTAAAACACGTTCATATGACCGAGTTTGAGTCACTAAACTACACAAAATAAAACATTACTTTGTAAAACACGTTCGTATGACCGAGTTTGAGTCACTAAACTACACAAAATAAAACGTTACTTTGTAAAACACGTTCGTATGACCGAGTCTGAGTCACTAAACTACACAAAATAGAACAGCGAAGTGCGGGCGGCCATCTTGTCTCTTTGGCCTCCATGACAGCGAGCTAACGGCGCTCTGGCCCCATTCATTTCAACAGCGCAACGTAACTTGTGTTCATTCGACATGTTTAAACCACACTTCCTTCTTTTTACACCAAAACCAGGAGCTTTAAACCATCACACAAGAATGTTTGTCCCCCACCTGTTAGGAACCGGGGAGCGGAGGAATGAAGAGCAGCGACGGTGTTTGCCGTCTTCTTCAGTTCTGCTCGTCAGCATCTGAAGCAAGAAGGCAGCTTTCTACGCCACCTAGCGTGAAACTCCCACAGACAGCGCCCCCCTGAGGTAACAAACTAGACCAGCATTCATTTGAACGTATTGATAAGAGCACTTCGTTGTACTCGGCATGTTAGCTATCTATGAATGCAGCTTAACTTTAGCCGTCTATTCTGTTGCCTACCAACACAGGGATCTCTGGTTCGAACCCCCGTGTTACCCCCGGCTTGGTCGGGCGTCCCTACAGACAGAACTGGCCGTGTCTGCGGGTGGGAAGCCGGATGTGGGTAAGAGTGGGGCAATTGGCTGTACACAATATGGGGGAAAAAAATAATGTAACCGATTATTTTCTTGCCCGGTGCGGGATTTGATATGGGGTGTACTGCACCACAAGGCGACGTCACTAACCGCTCGGCTAACGGGTCAGACTCGTTTACTAGCGGCTAACGTGTCTTATTAGTAGTTTACAGTCGTCACCCTCCCCGGAAGCGCGCCCTCGCGCTTTGTTCTTCCCGCGCTCCGAAGAGACTTCTGAGGATCTGCACACTTCCGGATCCCACCGCTGCCACCAGTGGAACCGAGGGTTTGTCGATGTCGCCTATACTGTATGAAACTATAACATAACAAATACGGAGGTTCCACTTTCACACGAGGACCACTTTATTTGGATTCTTCCCCCAACAGAACTCCACAGCAACAACACTGCGTACAGCACTTCCGCTCTCTCTTCAGCCTTCAAAATAAGAGCTCAAGGCATATACTGTGGCAACAGCTTATAACAGGAACTTAAAATCACTAACAGGCTAAGTCCAGAAAAATAGGTTACAATAATAACAACAAAAATTAGAAAAAAAAGCTGAAATTCCAAAAAAAACTTCAGCAAGGGGAAGTTCAACGCATTTACTTAGCAAAATGTGTGGGACTCTACGCAATAGATGTGGGCGGCTCAAACGGCCTTTTTATTTTCGGTGACTAATGGAAAAAAAAATACAGTGCAAGAAAAAACAGACGTGGCCTTTCCATAAAACATCCTGGAGTCAGAACCTTTCCAGGCTAGCGAGCCTGAGGGCTTTACAACACACAACAACACCCTGAAACTCTGGCTGTCACACTGCTCTGCAGACTTCCTTCACACACACATTGCATTTCACATGTTGGCTGTTTTTGCTGCTTTTCCCACAAAGTGTGATGATATGCTGTCATCAAATGCTCAGAAATTTCCGCTTTCATTTATTTTACTGAATCCGTTTCTATTGGCGGCATGGTGGCTCACAACCGCAGGGTCTGTGGTTCGAATCCAGCTCGACTGTGTGCAGTTTGTATGTTCTCCTGGCTCTTCATACAGTCCAAAGACAGTGAACTGGAGTCTCATACATGTGTGCGTGTGGGCTGATCTATGATGGGCTCCAGCCCACTGTGACCCTGATCTGAAACGGAAGAAACAGATAACAATTGTTTCCTGGTTGTCCATCCATCCATCCATTATCCAAGCCACTTATCCTGCTCTCAGGGTGCTGGAGCCTATCCCAGCAGTCATTGGGCGGCAGATGGGGAGACACCCTGGACAGGCCGCCAGGCCATCACAGGGTCTATACACACACACACACACACACACACACACACACACACACACACACACACACACACACACACACACACACACACACACACACACACACACACACACACACAAATTCCCATCTAGGGATAATGTAGTACCGCCGATTCACCTGACCTACATGTCTTTGGAAGGAAACCGGAGCACCCAGAGGAAACCCACACAGACACAGGGAGAACATGCAAACTCCACACAGAGGATGACCCGGGACGACCCCCAAGTTTGGACTACCCCGGGGTTCGAACCCAGGACCTTCTTGCTGTGAGGCGACCACGCTAACCACTGCGCCACCATGCCTCCGTTTCTTGGTTGTACCACGTTTGAATGTCCATCTCTTTCCTCATGACTTCTTCTTCCTGTCATTTTAACTTTTTAAGTTTCTGCTGCAGCCACAGCGCCTCCGTTCTCTACTCCTGAAATCTCAATTAAATATAAACACGCTTTTAAGGTACAGTAAGGTGTTTCCATAGACTTGCATTTGCTCTCCCCAGTTTCTGTTCAGCAGCAGCCTCATATCTTAAAAATACATGAAATGAGAAAGTAGTCGTGGTTATGAAATGAATTGATGGGAAAAATCCCTGTACCAGTGTACTTTTGTTGATAGTCCTTGTCACCTTAAATTCTTTCAGTAATATTCTGCTTCACAGATGGATCAAATCCACACATCCATCTTCCAAAGCAAGCCTGCCTTGCTCAGAGGCACCTGGGTAGTAACTGCAGTACTTCCGTGTTCCCTTATAGAGTAAAGCGAGGAACTCGGTCACTGATCTGGTCAGATGGTACAAAATGATTCTCTTCTTGTCATTCTTGTCACTGATGTTGTCCCTGACAAGTGATATTGGATAACATATTAACACCAAGACACACATACATAGTGGTGTAGAGTGCAAATTCTGCCCCGGTGGTATCAACAGCAATATCATAACCTGTGTGTGTGTGTGTGTGTGTGTGTGTGTGTGTGTGTGTGTGTGTGTGTGTGTGTGTGTGTGTGTGTGTGTGTGTGTGTGTGTGTGTGTGTGTGTGATACTGAACACTTGTGCTGTTATTGTATTAAGAAATGATGTGCTATGCAAAGCTTTGCTCTCCATCAGTGTCTAAGCAGGCATGTCCAAGCAGGTTTGGAGGTTTCCTCCATAAGAGTTTGTTATAAAGTTGATAATAGTGATTATTTTTTCTGGATTAATAGTATTCGCTTGTAATTGCATTTTACTTGTGAAGCTCAAGCACATTTAATTCCATAAAATTCAAGTTAAGTGTTTTACAAATGCACTTCATGGAGGCAGGATCTCTCTCCCGCCAGTAGGGGGTGTCCAAACAGCTCTGAGTCAGTTTTGTCTTTCTCTTGTGGCTGGATGAACAGCAAATGTCAATGTTACAGAAGCATGTGAAGAAATTCCCATGAAAAACTCGTGATGATGAGGAAGCACACAAATCCAGTGATGTGAGTCCTGGACTTGTGCTCAGCTCGTTGCTGGAGGAGACGTCTTCAGCCAGTCACAAGAAGCACAAGAGAACTTGCTTGGTGTTCGTTAACCACAGCACAACTCAAGATACAGCTGTTCTCAAACATCATGTCCAGCATCGGTGTCAAGGCAGAATGGTGATTCCAGTTATCAGATCTCAGCTTTTTGGGGTAATTCCTGTTTTTCTGCATCTCAAGAAAATGGAAAATGGAAAAGCTTTACGTTGAATAAGCCTCAATCCTCCCATAAAACCCAACAACACACACCAAGACGAGCTGAGGCCATGCAGCTTGAGCACCGCAGCAGCTCATTCAGGTGGTCTTCTTTCTGTTTTGTTAGGCAGACGTGTGTCACATCATTCTACAGGAATGTGACTTATATTAATCCACAGTCAGCAGTACTCAAGACTCTTAGTTTAACAGGAATAGGAGCTAGTTTGTTTGGAAGTTGTGATTTCAAACCCACATAGAGGGAGAGCGTTTTTTGTTTTCAGGACTGAGGACTTGAGGAATTGATATAATCACAGATTTTAAAAATACTATTTAAAAGGCTTAACTGTGTAGTTACAACCTGTTGAACTAAATTGTCGAAGCAAACTTACATGTCAAATCAAATCAAATCAATCTTATTTGTATAGCCCAATTTTACAAATTACAAATTTGCTTCAGTGGGCTTAACAGCAACACAACATCCTGTCCTTAGACCCTCTCATCGGATAAGGAACAACTCCCTAAAAAAAAACCTTTAACAGGGAGAAAAAATAGGAAGAAACCTCAGGGAGAGCAACAGAGGAGGGATCTCTCTCCCAAAATGGACAATGTGCAATGGATGTTGTGTTCTGGCAATTTACTTAATACAACATTGAAAGAGGATAACAGAATTATAATGGACATAAAATTTATGAAGAACATGATGCACAGGATGCCAAGCAGTGTCCACATGCCAATGGAACAGTCCAGGGCCCAGGCCACGCGACCAGCATCATCATGTAATAAAAAAATAACTTATGTGAGGAGAGGAAGGGCAGGCAGCATCCAAATGGCGACCACCATCATCACGGAGACCTGGGAGGAGAACCGACTGCACGTGCACACAAGAGAGACTCACACTAGTGAAATTTTCAACAGAGTCATTTACCACAGTGAAAGGAGCCAAGACTTCAGGCAGCTGCTGGCCAAATGCAGCTACAGTGGAGGGACCGATATGGCGAGTGGCAATTACATCTGTGCTGACATTAACTGGACAGGCCAATAATGCTTCAAATTTGATGAGAAAATGATCTGACTCAGCAGATGTGGTTGGTAAGACATTCAGATCAGAAACGGCTATTCCTTTAGATAAAACCAAATAAAGGTGTTACCACTGCAATGAGTCGACTCTTGGAACAAACTGAGTGAACCCAAAAGTATCAACTAGTGCCAGAAAGGCTTTACTTAGAGGATCAGCAGCCTTGTTCAGATGAATACTGAAATCACCTAGAATTAGAATCTCATCAGAGTGAGTAACAAGGCCTGAGACAAGTTCTCCAAATTCTTCAAGAAATAACGGGTAACAGCCAGGAGGCCGATAGAGTATCGCAAGAACAAGAGCCTCAAAAGACTGGAATTTAGATTCAGGTCTACTTGTTAGATTGAAAATAGATTTATATATTAAGGCAACACCCCACCTTGTTTATTTGCCTGAGCTACATGGGCATAAGTATAGTCAGGTGGGGAAGCTTCATTTAAGGGAAGGAAAACATTTGGTTTCAGCCATGTTTCACATAACCCAATCATATCAAAACTATGTTCAAGAATCAGATCATTTATTAGTAAGGCTTTGGTAGACAGTGATCTGATATTTACGAAACCAAATTTAAGCGTCTTGTGGAAGTGATCAGTAGTAGGCAGAGCTTTAGAGCTACCAAGAGGTGAAAGATTAATTGGAATTAGACACCTTGTTGAGAGTTTTGGCCACCAACGCTTGTCGCACATCTCACCACTACCAGTGGTAGGAATAATTACTAGATTATTGTGATTCACACATTTAGGAGAGGAACGCTTGGGAGCAATACAGCAGGGTAGGGAGACAGTCTCAATGTTATAGGCCAAGCTATCAGACTGATAATCTACACTATGAGAAATTCCCTGACTAATCATATTAATTAAACTACTCCTCTCCACATCCGCACTAGATTTAAGCCTAGCAGGCTCTCTAATCACCTGCAAATTTGTCCACGTCCAAAAATGTCCATGTTATTCAGCATGTATGTTGGTTAGAGAGACATTACATCACACTACACTGAGACTACACTACTCTGACACTACATCACACTGAGACTACATTACACTCTAACTACACTGAGACCAGACTACACTACACTGAGGTTAAACTACACCAGCGGTCACCAACCACCGTGCTACAGACCAGTACTGGGCCGCAAAGCACTTGCTTCCGGGCCAAGAGGAAACGATATGGTTCAACAAAAATAAATAAATAAATGAAAACCGGAATAATAAACATGTAACATTATAACATTATAGGCTGTTTGTTCGGTAACTACAGTGAACTGGGCACGGTCTGTCTGCACTGCACCTTCCCTCACCATTCCCTGTCGCACCCACAACAGGAGGAGGATGCTGATGTTGAACCAGACGAGGTCTTCAGTCAGTCCCACCTGCGCGATGTGCGCGTTGCGACTAGCTGGCTACCACGAGTAAGCAGCAAGCGTCGCTCGAGAGTTGCCTCGGGAGAAGTAGGGGAGATAAAACTCCTAAAAATTATGACAATGCAAAAAAAGAAGAAGAAGAAAACTTACTTCAAAAGGAAATACGAGTCGTACCTAAAATGCGGCTCTGTTGTGAGCGATAACTCGCATGTGATGAGCGTGTGGCTGCAGGGAGGCCAGCCAGGGCTCCCCCCACTGACCGAGTAGTGATCCTGCCGAGTTGCCATGTTTTGAATGTGTTCATGCGAGGCAAATATGAGCTGTGGGTCTGACGTGTGAACAGTGTTTTGATGCTACCGACTTATAACCCGAACCTACGTATTGTAGCGAATTCGGGGGGCAACGCAACTACAGGAACTGCCGCGGCCGGGACGCGAACCCGTATCGCCCGCACCCCAGGAGACGTCGCTAACCGCTCGACTAAAGGGTCAGACTCGCCAGCCAGCGGCCAGCGTGTCTTCTTATCCATGCACGTTACAGTATGGTCCGGTCGTGATTAACGCCCCCGCCGCCGCTGGCCGGTCCGCAAGAATACTGTCGATATTAAACACTGTAAAAAAGGTTATGGTAGTGGG
The DNA here is from genome assembly GCF_029633865.1 of Lampris incognitus. Taxonomy (NCBI): domain Eukaryota; kingdom Metazoa; phylum Chordata; class Actinopteri; order Lampriformes; family Lampridae; genus Lampris; species Lampris incognitus. The sequence goes on from NC_079231.1 coordinate 12,279,563, forward strand.
GGGGGGGGGTTTTGGCTGAAAATTTGGACTTGATCAGATTTTCTCCAAATTTGCTGAACATGTAGGGAGACGTCATGGAGTCAGATTCATAAAAAAAGGTCTTTGCGAATATCTTAAAAGTATTTAAAAAAACTCTGTGACTGACTCTCTCTCTCTCTCCGACTCTGTGACGTCACTCTGCATAAGCTATGTAGAAAATAGAAAATAATAATGATAGTAATAATAATTTGATAATAATAATATGATAGTGATGATAGTGGTTCATAGGGTGCTTTGTGTTTTTTTGGCTGAAAATTTGGACTTGATCAGCTTTTCACCAAATGTGCTGTACATGTAGGGGGAGTTAGATTAAGACAGAATAACAGGATTGCTCTTCACAAACTTCACAAATGTCAAGGTTCAAACTTTGGTCCCATGTCGTACTCGTGTGGCCTAGAGGCAGTACTACTTAAAAAATCCATGGACGTGAATGAATGCAGTATAATGTGATTTGACAGGTCACATCTCAGCTATGAAGAACATGAGGTGGGGAGATAGATCAAGACAGAACGACAGGCTTCATCATCCTCACAAGCGTCACAAATTTATCTTGTCCTATGTCGCGAAGAGGCGAAACTACACTCTGCAGTCATATCCATAGATCTGAATGAAGGCAAGGCAAGGCAATTTTATTTGTACAGCACATTTCATACACTAGGGCAATTCAAAGTGCTTTACAGAGTGACAACATTAGAAAGGTAAAGGTATACAATTTGTGACGCTTGTGAGGACGATGAACCCTGTTGTTTTGTCTTGAGCTAGCTCCCCACCTCATGTTCTTCATAGCTGAGATGTGACCTGTCAAATCATATTATACCCCATTCATTCAGATCTGTGGATATACGACACCAGAGTGTAGTGTTACCTCTTCGCCACAGGAGGACGACATAGGACAATAGTTGTCTAGACTGGTAGAGGGGGCGTAGATCCGCGCTACTCACCACGCGACCCTCGGGCCGCATCCGGCCCAAGGTTAATATTATTGCGGCCCTTTGTTGAATTCTTATTGTCATAGCAACTGCAAATAAAAATCTAACATTCTCGTTTGAACGCAAACCATTTCTAAACTAAATTCTTACTAACCACAAGAGGGCGATCGTGCATACTGAGTTTATTTAGCAATAGTGGGATTAACGAAGACGATAAGGCCTAGACTACTCTCAAGTCATGGCAAACCCGGCAAAACGTAAAATTGCTGATGAACACAAGGTATTAGAAAAGAATGGGAGGAAGAATTCGCTTTTGTTGAGGTAAATAACAGACCAGTGTGCCTTCTTTGCCAAGAGAACAACAGCAGTACCAAAACGGGCAAACGTTCAACCTCGGAATTACACATCCATCCGGGAGTCATTTCAGAAGAGACACATTGGCAGTCTTGCCGAGAGCTTTCGTGGCCAGCAAACTGTGTTGCGGTTCAGCTGCAAGGGACGTGAGCGGGTCACTGAGGCGTCACACGAAGTGGCGCGGGATGAAGCGGGGAGTCGGAGGCCTCTCGCTGCAGGGTGTTAAAGTGTGTTGTTTCCTTCTACTAATGAGACGTTACAACTCGTTTCAACCCCACGGGGCTATAAACTTTAATAATAACTTCGGCACGTAAGGTTATGCATCATGCTCGGTCCGTTATTCCAGGTGCAACAACCTAAACGACCCCTGTGTAAACAAGGAACTAAACAATGGTTCCTAACAATAGTTCCTATTGTTACACAGGGGAGCTGATAGAGAAAGGGTTTCTGGACTGCAACGAGTCACTGTTCGCTGATTCCAGAAACAAAGACGACATCCTCCGGCAGAGATCCGAGTTGCAGCTTCCAGACGGGACCCTCTCCCGGCCTGCGGGAAACATTTCTGATGATTTGTTTGTGAACTCGAGTGAAGAAGAAGAGTCAAGAAGACGGAGCACTTGAGCCTCGCCGTAGACGAGTCGACCCACGTGTCGGACACGGCGCAGCTCATGGTGTGGGTGCGTTGTTTTAACGGCAATACCTCTGTGGAGGAAACAGGTCAGACAGCAGGACAGGATATCTGTTTGTCACTCTTGGATTTTTTTCCGGACCGGGAAGAGAGGTCGATTTGGGAGAATTGGTGTCGGTTGGGAAGGAGAGGGGGCTCCTCGCGTTACTGAGAGAAGACGGCGCAGTTCCCGGCCTCTTTGCCTATCACTGTATTCTGCACCAGGAACAGCCATGTTGCAGCCTACATACCGGAGGGTGAACTGAACACAACGGTGGGTCGAGTAGTTAAGAGTTGTAAACTACTTCCGGAGCCACGCGCTGAAGCACGGACGAGCCCGCGCATTGGTTGAGCAAGACGAGACGCGGTATCAAGACCGGACACTGCGCGCCGGAGTCCTGCACTGGGGAGGTTTATGGACTCGCTCCCTGTGATTCCAGACTTCATTACACAGACAAAGCAGGCCGATCTGGATTACGTCAAGGATGAAAAACTCGCACTAGATGTGGCTTTTCTGGCGGGCATTACTAAGCACGTAAACGTCCTCAGTTTGACGCTTCAAGGAAAAGACTTTAAAGTGCCGCCTACCTTGCGGAGCGATGTGTTTCGGCCTTCGTGGGGACGCGCTCCCTTTATCAAGACCAGCTTGCAGCCCGGCAGCCATTTTACGCACTTCCCAAACCTGCACTCGCACGTCAGTCCGCTGCGCAGCGTCTCCGTTCAACCAGCCAACTGCCAGCGAGCTTGCCGAGCTTGCCAGCGAGCTTGCTGGTGGTTTTCCTGACCCGGAGCTGAGTAAGACCAGTGACTGGCGTGGTGGAGGATTCGGACAGTGCTGACGGGAGGGATGTTTCACGGCACTCTGGCAGGTTTGGTGTTTCAAAGTAAAGGTCTGAAGAGGAGCTGGTCGAACTGAAGAACAATTGCGCTTTGAACCAGAAACATCAGGACGAGTCCATGGTGGATTTGTGGATGCATTATGTACCCGACGAATCGTACGGCACCGTCACTCTGTGCAAAGAAGGTCTTGACCTGTTCCGGATCAACCTATGTGTGCGAAAGTCCCTTTTCATCAGTGACAACCATCAAGTCAAAGCAGCGCAAGTCCCTGAGTGACAGGCACCTCCGCGGTGGTCTGCATACCAGCGGTGGTCTGCATACCAGAGGTGGTCTGCATACCAGCGGTGGTCTGCACCTCAGCGGTGGTCTCCATACCAGCGGTGGTCTCCACACCAGCGGTGGTCTGCATACCAGCGGTGGTCTGCATACCAGCGGTGGTCTCCATACCAGCGGTGGTCTGCATACCAGCCAGACTTGAGACGATTAGTGGAGAAGATGCAGACTCCGGTGTCGCATTAAGTATAGCAGATTTATTAAAATATTTGGCTTTTGCTTCTCAATATGGAGAATATAATGCGATACTAACACCGAGATGAATATCACCTTTTGAATCAGCAGCAGAGTGTAGTGTCGCCTCTTCGCCACAAGAGGGCGAGGACGAGAGAAATTTGTGACGCTTGTGAGGATGAGGAATCCTGTTGTTCTGTCTTGATCTATCTCCCCACCTCATGTTCTTCATAGCTAAGATGTGACCTGTCAAATCATATTATGCCCCATTCATTCAGATCTGTGGATATTTAAGTAGTACTGCATCTAGGCCACAAAAGTACGACATGGGACCAAAGTTTGAACCTTGAAATTTGTGAAGAGCAATCCCGTTATTCTGTCTTAATCGATCTCCCCCTACATGTACAGCACATTTGGTGAAAAGCTGATCAAGTCCAAAAAACACTGAAAATGTCACATTTAAAATGTATGGGCCCTGTGATGGCCTGGCGGTCTGTCCAGGGTGTCTCCCCGCCTGCCGCCCAATGACTGCTGGGATAGGCTCCAGCTTCCCCGTGACCCTGAGAGCAGGATAAGCGGTTTGGATAATGGATGGATGGATTTCAAATTTCTCCGATCTTCACCAAACTGCCTACACTGGTAGAGGGGGCCTAGACTAAGACAGGAGATAAGTTTGATGGTCTAAAATTTCTCCATAGCACTGATAAAGCGGGAATCGAACCCTCCACCTCATGTTAACAGACTCCACTCGACTCTCTTGAAGATTTTCTTTAGGCAGCTGCATTCAGAAGTCGAGAACACGTGAGGCTGGAATACAACCAACAACCTCACAAAGACCTCAGAGGAACACACAACTGTATTTTATTATTATTTTAACTTTCACCTTACTTTCTGCTGTTAATTGGTTTCTCTCGCTCCAACATACCACCACAGATTCCTTGCATGCTCTTGAAACACTTGGCAGTAAATATGACCAACTGTGATTGTGAACAGAGCTGGTTTGTTGTCACAAGCAACAATCGCAAAAACATTATTCGGTGTTGGCGACCTTTATTTCAACTGAGCACTTAATGTGAATGTAGAACTCTGCAGCTGGAGTTGCACGTGACAGTGCATATGAAGGTGGAGCTGCATCACAGGGTCTGGTGGTGTGGCGCGAGGAGATTCTAGCACCAAGTCACTTTCTGCAGATTTCCATGAGTACACACTATCAGTAGTCCAACACTGAACCTAATATTGAAGTAAGCCTAACAAATGTGGAACAACTTCACCTTGTTTCCAAAAGACAGTTTGTTTGCAGTATCCTCTCATCGGCCAGCTGGTGGCGCTACGTATCTCCATGTGGTGACGGAGCTCGCCTCCATGTAAGCTGGACATTGTTGACGCAGAAGAAAAGGAAATTCATAATGTTATCTTACACTGTCTTGTTTTGGAGAATCATTTTAAGACTCAACATAACGTTGGGTCCAAGTGTGCCAATGGATTTGTCCCATTCACATACACCTGTCTGTCTTTTGTCCAACATGCAGGCAGCATTCCCATGAACACCGACCACTTTACCGGCAAAACACTCGTCACACCACGTGGCGTTCACACACACTGCATGTACTGTCTGTTCCCCCTCCCATCACCTCTCCTTACGGCACACACCAATATTCACATTTGTCCAAACTACAGCTAATGACTGAGTATCTGTCCACTTTATCTACAAGTCCATATTACGTTATACATGTTAGTACGCCTGGTGCATGTTAGTACTTCATCTAGTGCAGCAATATGAAATGAATATGAAATAAACGTGGCAATCGGTCAGAACCGAGCAGTCTGGGTCAGTGGTCACAGGACAGGAATTTAGTCCCATGTGTCCACACACACACACACACACACACACACACACTCTCTTGACTATGAAGAAGGTTTTGTGTCTCTGACAGTTTGAGACAACACCATGTGATCCTGGCAGCATGTCTGGTCTTACTAGTACGGGCTGTGCTGAAAGGTAAACGGTGTATTTTAAAAGCACATGGCAGTCAAGTATAGGCTGTTAGGACTCATGAAAGAAAAATAAAAACAACAAATATCAAATCCCAGTGCGCCAGTGCAGTGGCAGGGACACTGCTGTAGGAGGTGCCGTCCTTCAGATGTCTGTGAATGTTCTCATTCATCCAGGTCATGGTTATGCCAAGTCCAGTTGCACTTGATTCAACTCCTTTGGATGGTCCTTCAGATGAGACATTAAACCGAGGTCCTGACTCACTGTGGTCATTAAAGGTCCCATGGCACAAAGAGTAGGGTGTTCCCCGGTGTTCTGGCAACATTCCCAACCTGGCTGTCTTCATCTGGCCACCTCCTCATCCCCCATTGGCCCAGTGACTCCTCCCTCTGCACCTCAGGCTGATGTGTAGTGAGTGTTCTGGTGCCGTGAAGCATGTTGGGTGTCTAGATAAAGCGCTATATAAATGTAATGATTATTATTATTATAAAGCCCTACATGCTGGCAACTGTACACCACAGATTTTGACATGTGGGAAAAAAGTAAAACACAAGAATGCAAATCTGTACATGAGAACAGAAAAATGCATTATATGCAGTTCATTGAGTTATCTCCTCTGTATTGCAACGAAACTGCTGGCTGCTGCAGGCGAACCCTGTTCTGGTCAGCGGTGCAATGTTGCAGCACTGTTCAGCCACCAGGGGGCAGCGTGCAGTGGGTACCAATATAACAGCTGAGAGGGTTCTTCCCCAAAGAGCAGGAGAAAGTTTTCCCATCACAGTAGTGTACTGCAAAAATCGCTGTAAATAATGACTTAATAAGCCACCAGAGAAGGTGCTGCGCTGCCGTTTTCTGCCACTGGATGGTAGCAGATAGCCGTTCTGTTACGGTGGACTGCTGTAACGTTATTCTGCAGGGGGGGGGGGGCATCTGCGCTCATCACCGTGACAGGTCGCTGCTTTCAGCCTTGGTTCAGTTTGGTGTGTGTGGAGGTATCTTAGAAGTCCACCTGCAGACAGGCTCTGATCAGTAGGAGGTTGATGAAGTTTCACTGTGGCACCACCACCGAGTGGCTACATCACCTTCCCTCAAACTCTGATGATGCTGATGGAAGAGGAGCCTCGGTGAAGCTGAGAGAGAGAGAGAGAGAGAGAGAGAGAGAGAGAGAGAGAGAGAGAGAGAGAGAGAGAGAGAGAGAGAGAGAGAGAGAGAGAGAGAGAGAGAGTTATGTGCATAAACCAGTGACTCATAAACATCCACCCTGAAGGCAGTGTGTGTAGGTGTGTGTTCTTGTGGTCTCACATGGATGTCCACATGTCTGTATGTTTTCCTGATTGGCTGTCTGAGATTTATGGATCTACTCGTGTGTGTGTGTGTGTGAGGTGAAGCTTGACAGTTTATGCTCCAGCATCATGGGAGCCGGGTGCATCATGGGAGCAGGGTGCATCACGGGAGCCGGGTGCATCACGGGAGCCGGGTGCATCACGGGAGCCGGGTGCATCACGGGAGCCGGGTGCATCACGGGAGCCGGGTGCATCACGGGAGCCGGGTGCATCACGGGAGCCGGGTGCATTAGACCGACATGAATGACACTGGGTTAAATCTCGCAATAAATGTGTTGGGCTGTCTCTAAAATGTTCTGGAAAAATCCTTCTTTTGGCCTTTAGTTACTGACACGATGACTTCAGGCCCACAGCTTTTAATTCAAGTCAAGTCCATTTTATTTGTATAGCCCAATATCACAAATTACAAATGTGCCTCAGGGGCTTTACAGCAAAACAACATCCTGTCCTGAGACCCTCACATCAGATAAGGAACAACCATCCATAGCTGAGGGAGATGGACCAGAACAAGAGCCTGAAGAGACTGGAATCTAGATTCAAGTCTAGCATTTCAATAGAAAATAGATTTATATATTAAGGCAACACCCCCACCTTGTTTATTTGCCCGAGCTTGATGGGCATAAGTATAGTCAGGTGGGGAACCGTCATTTCAAGGAAGGAAAACATTTGGTTTCAGCCATGTTTCACATAACCCATCATATCGACACTATGTTCAAGATTCAGATCATTTGTTAGTAAGGCTTTGGTAGACAGAGATCTGATATTTATGAAACCACATTCAAGCATCTTGTGGAAGTGATCAGTAGTAGGCAGAACTTTATAGGGACCAATGGGTGAACTATTAACTGGAATAGACACCTTGTACTATTAGTTGACTATTTTGGAGGCCAACGCTTTGGACAATATGTGGTCACACTTTTGATAACACTACATGTTTGGTTGTGTAGATTATTAGGTACTTCACTGCACATTTCACCACCACCAGTGGTAGGAATGATTCTTAGATTATTGTGATTCACACGTTCAGGAGAGGAGAGCTTGGGAGCAGTACAGCAGGGTAGGGAGACACTCTCGGTGTTATAGACCAAGCTGTCAGTCTGATAATCTACACCATGAGAAATTCCCTGACTAACATATTAACTCAACTAGCTGACTCTATATCTACACTAGGTGTAAACCTAGCAGGCTCTCTCACCCCCTGCAGCCTGCTGAATGATATGTCCCTAGTGCCAACCTACACATACACAGCTATCTATATTTAGTGTACACTAGGGACTCACCATTCATGAGCTGTGTGCTGTTAACTAGAGGCTTACTGCTGACACGTATACAGGATATAAAGGGTGTAGATGTAGAGGACAGTGATGAAGGTCTCCGTGTATACAGGATATAAAGGGTGTAGGTGTAGAGGGCAGTGATGGTGGTGTCCATGTATATAGGATTTAAAGGGGTGTAGATGTAGAGGACGGTGATGGAGGTGTCCATGTATACAGGATATAAAGGGGTGCAGATGTAGAGGACGGTGATGGAGGTGTCCATGCATACAGGATATAAAGGGTGTATAGATGTAGAAGACAGTGATGAAGGGGCCCATGTATACAGGATATAAAGGGTGTATAGATGTAGAAGACAGTGATGAAGGTGTCCATGTATACAGGATATAAAGGGTGTAGGTGGAGAGGACAGTGATGGAGGTGTCCATGTATACAGGATATAAAGGGTGTAGGTGTAGAGGACAGTGATGGAGGTGTCCATGTATACAGGATATAAAGGGTGTAGGTGTAGATGACAGTGATGGAGGTGTCCATGTATTCAGGATATAAAGGGTGTAGGTGTAGAGGACAGTAATGGAGGTGCCCATGTATACAGGATATAAAGGGTGTAGGTGTAGAGGACAGTGATGGAGGTGTCCATGTATACAGGATATAAAGGGTGCAGGTGTAGAAGACAGTGATGGAGGTGTCCATGTATACAGGATATAAAGGGTGTAGGTGTAGATGACAGTGATGGAGGTGTCCATGTATACAGGATATAAAGGTGTAGGTGTAGATGACAGTGATGGAGGTGTCCATGTATACAGGATATAAAGGGTGTAGGTGTACAGGGCAGTGATGGAGGTGTGGGTTAGACTGAGTGTGGCAGTGTTGTAGCAACACATCAACACATGTAAAAAAAGGTGACGAGGCCTTTACAGAAAGCATGTTGCCATGCCACTGAGACAAAAACGTTGTATTTCTGACCTTGTGAGTTCTGAAGTGTGTGTGTGTGTGTGTGTGTGTGTGTGTGTGTGTGTGTGTGTGTGTGTGTGTGTGTGTGTGCATGCCTTGCTGCTGTGCACGGCTCCATTGTGGTAGACGGGGGAGCTGTGGGAGGAGGCATTGTAGAAGGAGGTGGAGGCGCGGACCGAGGGCCGCTTGGCCTTCTCCTTGGTGCAGTTGGAGTCGTTGTCTTTGATGATGTCATACTGGCGGCAGAACAGGGCGATGACGGCTGGGGCACAGGTTGGAGATACGGTGAGAACGCACACACGTACATACACACACAAATGTATACGCAAACATACTTCTACCCAAACCCACAAAGACACATACACATCTACAGCAGACACACACACACACACACACACACACACCCGCGCGTGTGTGTCCAGCCCCCACCTGCCCACAGCAGCAGGACGGTGGTTATAATGAGCAGTTCTCCAGTCTGGAGGTGAGGTGTCATGCCCAGGCCTTCCATAGCCGGTTCATCTGTACAGGGAACAGAACAGACAGTGACAGGAAATGTGACCCAATGTTTAAACAGAAACCAACCAGAACTCTGAGACACTGAGATCCGGTAGACCACGTCTGATCCCCCTGCTGGAACACCGCATCTGTCCCATAAACCTCCACGTCTGTGTGTGTCGACACTTACAGTATATACATAGACACTCAGGAAGTGGGATTTGGTTGTTTGTGGTGTGTGTATGTGTGTGTGTGTGTGTGTGTGTGTGTGTGTGTGTTTACGGTGGTCCAGCATTCCAGCAGGATAATGGTCGCTCCTCTCCAGAGTTCTAAAGTGGACAGTTCTGCTGGGTTGACTGTCTCCCTCGCGCCCCACCGACTGGACCTGGAAGCAAGAGGAAAACAGTTTATACCTCATCCACCCATCCACCCACCCATCCATCTATCCATCCATGGAGAGAGAGAGAGAGAGAGAGAGGGCGACAGAGAGAGAGAGAGACAGACGGACAGAGAGAGAGAGGGGGAGACAGTTTTGTCAGACCTGGGCCCTGACAGTTAACATGAGTAAAACTAAAATAATGATATTTCAGAAAAGATCCAGATATCAGCGAAGACAGCACATATTTAGATTAGGACCAAATGAAATTGACCATACATTTAATTATACCTACCTAGGCCTTAGAATCAACTCTAGAGGAACTTTCAACATGGCAGTGAATGAACTAAGAGACAAGGCACGCAGGGCTCTACTTGCCATTAAAAGACAAACCCCTTTTGAAATTCCAATTAGAATCTGGTTAAAAATATTTGAATCGGTCATCGAACCAATTGCCCTTTATGGCAGTGAAGTGTGGGATCTACTTGCAAGTCAAGAACTAGATAAATGGGAAAAACACCCAATTGAGACCCTGCATGTTGAATTCTGTAAAAACATTCTTAAAGTCCATCGGCGCGCCACAAACAATGCATGCAGGGCAGAACTATAAGCCAATATCCTCTTCTGATCAAAATTCAAAAAAGAGCAATCAAATTCTGGAAACATCTATCAATCAGCGGCCCACACACTTTCCATTATAAAGCCTTGCAATACCAAGAGCTGAGCAAACATAAGAACTCTCCTACCAACCTGGTCTTCGGCCATCCTGTTCCACTAACACATACCAACACTTTAGAGGCACAAGACCAGGTCCAAACTACACAACATATTCGGCTTCAACAAATTCCCTCAAACCTAAAAGACAATTATTATGAATATTGGCAATGTAAAACAAAACCCCAAAGCGAGATGCAATGCTATTTGGCTCGAGACAGAGAGGACACATTAGCAGATTACCTCATTCAAACAAAAGAAACACATTTGAGGAACACACTGACAAAATACAGACTCAGTGAGCGTCGCCTAGCAACAGAAACAGGCAGACATAAAAAGACCCGGATGCCAAGAGACGAACGTTTCTGTCAACAGTGTGAAGACAATGCTGTCGAGACAGAGCTGCACTTTTTGGCTGGATGCAAGACATTCTGGGAAATCTGCAATTATTACTTCCAGACATTTGAGGAGAGACACCCCAAATTCACTGCCCTGCCAAACCCCAGAAAACTGCCCCACATACTAGGTGAACACAGAGACAGCTGTACTGTGGCTGCACAGTATGTTCTAGCCTGCCACCATCCGAGGGACAGTGTGTGATACCCCGTACTCTTTCCCAACGGGGAGGACCGGGACAACACTCGGAGACCCCCCCCCCCGCCACACACACACACACAGCCCCCCCCAAACACACAGTCACACACACACACACACACACACATACACTCACAGGGCCACACAGACGATGGCAAAAAGATTTTTATTGCATCTGTTGATGTATATGTGCTCTGTATTGTATACTGTTCTTGTCCTTTATGTGAACACACTCTCACACACACACACACACACACGCACGCACACATGCAGAGACTGACAAATTCACACACATCCACTCACACAGGATCTTGTTGCCATGACGTAGCTGTGTGAGTTGTTTTATTGCATGTGTTGATGTATATATGCTGTGTATTCGTGCACTCTTATTGTCCTTTATGTGAAAATACTTTGCAATACAAATGTATATTTGTCATGCTAATAAAAGCTCATTTGAATTTGAGAGACAGACAGACAGACAGACAGACAGACAGACGGACGGACAGAGAGAGAGAGAGACAGACAGACAGACAGACAGACAGACAGAGAGAGAGAGCGTTAGAGGGAGAAAAGGTCCGCCGCCATATTCTTTTAATGAGAGAGAAAGAAAATCCCAGAAGATTTAAAACCACATCTTTAATTAACTTGAGTAAATAAGGTTTCCTCAGAATTTGATATTTGGGAGGATTTTTATCCATTTTTGGACAAAAAGCTAAGCACAATCGGGTCCGTGGTGGTGTAACGGTCTAAGCATGGGCTTTGTGTCGATACAGTTGCCCACTGGGGACCGGGGTTCACGCCCCGGTCTCGTCAGATCCGACTATGGCCGGACTTGATGAAGCAGCAGTAATTGGCAGTGCTATGTTCGGGAGGGGGGCGGAGTCGGCTTGTGTTTGTCACATGAATGCGTCTCTGTGTGTGTGGGGAAAAAGCAGCGGTTCGGCCTGGATTCACCTTGTCACGGAAGTGGCGAGGCGTCTCCTTCCAGACTGCCGGCCGGAGAGATGCAGTTGGCGAATGCATGCAGTACGGGGGTGGGTGTTTGAGCTTAAATAGGGGATCGAGTGGCCACAAATTGGGAGAAAAAGGGGAAAATCAGAAATAAATTTAGAAAAAAAAAAAGCTGAGCACAAACTTGTATAAAGCTGCTCATAGAAATGGAAACTCATTCTTCTCAGAGAGATGCATGCTGGGTAGAGTTAAAAATAAGATGAACCGTCATATCTACTTACATCCCCCAATTATTGAGTGTAATATGTTTGTTTCTGCTATTGTGTGACTGTATTGTTCATAACATGTGGAGTGTCTGCTGTTGTCCATGTATGTATGGTGCTGCAGAGTTTAATGTGTACCGAAAACAAATTCCACCAGCCTTGGTCACGTGGCTAATAATCTAATCTGATTTGATCTAATCTGATCTATTCTAATCTAATCTAATCTGATTCGATCCAATCTGATCTGATCTGATCTATTCTAATCTGATCTATTCTAATATAATCTGATCTAATCCGAACCGATCCGATCTGATCCAACCTATTCTAATCTAATCTAATCTAATCTAATCTAATCTAATCTAATGTGTTTGCTAAAACTCTTCCTCAGATAATTCCTTTACTTCAACAGGGGGAAGACTCTGCTGATAAAACAGGTCATGTCGTGAGAACCAGCAGAAGAGTTTCAGTCCTGTTTGTGGTGAAATGTCGGCCTTCGACCCACAGCACGCCTCAGTGGGCGGCTGGAGAGACAGAGTCATGTTTCAATACAGAGTCGGGATCCAACCCATCTGCAGATTTCTCCTCTCCGAGATAAGAGACGGAGGAAGACGTCTCAGACGAGATTTGATGACAGGCCAGATGGGCTCGGTGAGAGATTTAACCCCTACATCCTGCATGAGCGGCGAGGCAAGCCTGCTGAGCAGATAGCCCACCGGCCAGGAGTCCCTCCAGCAGACATGATGGCAGGATGAGATGGAGGCATCACGAAAGGGGATTTTAAGACAGCTAATGGCTCTCTGTGTTTGGCTCACATTCAGACTGATCAGCAAAGATAAAAAGTAAAGGAGGAGACTGACAGGTAGTTTCGAGTTAGCGGACTGGACCCAGCTAGACAACAGAGGGGATGTGGACTGATATGAAAGGTCTCTGGGAGCCCTGCCAGGTCCGCTCTGCTTTCAGGGGGAGAGGAAGATGTGGCAGCCCCGTGTCTTCACATGATTTGATGGATGTGAAAGGCTGAAGATATCCACGATTCATCCACCATCTAAAGCCATTTTATCCAGCTCAGGGTCATGGGGACTGGAGTCTATCCCAGCATGCAATGGGGCTGAAGGCAGGGAGGCAAACTGGACAGGTTTATCAGTCAATCATTTAACAGAAGTCAAGTCAATTTTATTTGTATAGCCAATATCACAAATTACTAATTTGTGTCAGTGGGCTTAACAGTAACAAAACATCCCATCAAAAAAACAATTCATTTGCATTTTTTAAAGGATCTTTTTTGGCATTTTCTGCCTTTATTAGACAGTGATAGTTGAGAGACTGGAAAGGCGGGGGGGGGGGGGGACATGCAGCAAAGGTCCCAGGCCAGATTTGAACCCAGGCCGCTGCAGGTAAGGACTCAGCCTTATGTGGTACCACTCTACCAGGTGAGCCACCGGGACGGCCCGTTTGTATCTTTAAACACATAACAAAGCGGTGGCGGTGCAAATTCACGTTTGCGGTGACCTCACCCAGTACTGTCCATGCAGTGTCTTTGTCCACATCTGTGTGTAAGTTTGTGTCTTTGTTTGATGGCTGGGAGAGCTGGTGCTGGATCGGCTGGGGGAGCCTGGTCTGCTGCATCCTGTGGGCCCAAGGACCACGGCCCTGCCTGGAGCTGTGCCCGAAGAGGTAACACTGAGGGCGGTCTGGCAGGACACAGACGCGGGGCAGGCTAATTTAACTGCTAGTCCATGCAGACCGGCAGCTCCGATAACACCGAGGGCGGTCTGGCAGGACACAGACGCGGGGCAGGCTAAGCTAACTGCTAGCCCATGCAGACTGGCAGTTCCGATAACACCGAGGGCGGTCTGGTGGCGGCCTCGCCTAGCCTTGACTGTGTTTTTAGTGTCATCATGTGGAGTGCTGGTGCTGGATCGGCTGAGGGAGCTTGGTCTGCTGCATCCTGTGGGCCCAAGGACCACGGCCCTGACCAGAGCTGAGCCCGAGGAGGAAACACCGAGGGCGGTCTGACAGGACACAGACGCGGGGCAGGCTAAGCTAACTGCAAGCCCATGCAGACCGGCAGCTCCGACAGTCATCCTGGCTGGTGTTCGCTCTCGTTCTCCTGGACAGTGATTTTCTTCGTTTAGTTTGGATATGTGTGTCAGTTTTTGTCTTGTGTTGCACTGCTGTGGGCTGGGGGAAATGATGTTCCGCTTCATTTCATGTGCGCCAGTGCATGAAATGAAACGACAAATTAAGTGTTTCTGATTCTGATTGTGTCAAAGTGCGCAGAGGAAGACAGATGAAACAGACACAGTGGGGGATACAAAGAAAATTAAAATGACATATTTAACCTTAATAAAATAGAAAGGAGAAAATATAAAAATCCATCACAGGACCGACCAACACACACACACACACACACACACACACACACACACACACACACACACACACACACACACACACACACACACACACACACACACACACACACACACACACACACACACACACACACACACACACACACACACACAGGTCTTGTGGCTGTGGGAGAGGGAGTTGGAGTGTGTGTTTTACCTGGACGCTGTAGTGTGTGTCTTCATCCAGATCCCACAACACACACCAGCGGCTGGACGTGTTGACCTCCCGGATGGAGCGCTGCATCAGGCCGTCCTGTCTCTGGGAACACCAGAACACACGCCGTTTAGCAGCCACGACCACTACAACCGATGTAAGAACACCACGTGGCTCCTGCGACGCACACACGCGACAGAATGACTCCATTTTTTGCCACCTGGGTGCTACCGTCATAGTTTTTCCATCATACACATCAGTTATGATGTCATTTTACTCACTGTCCTCATGGAGCAGATGGTGGACATGGACCACCGCTGGACTCAGCTTTACAGCAGTGTCTTATGGGACACCTGGACAGAAGTGTCAGACATGTTATAACAAGTCCAATTTAACCCAATTATCTAAGCCCCGGATTTGGAAGTGAAAGTTAAAAGTTATGATTTGGGCGTCCAGGTGGCATGGCGGTCTACTCCGTTGCCTAGCAACACGGGGATCGTCGGTTCAAATCCCCGTGTTACCTCTGGCTTGGTCGGGCGTCCCTACAGAGACAACTGGCCATGTCTGCGGGTGGGAAGCTGGATGTGGGTATGAATCATGGTCGCCACACTAGCGCCTCCTCTGGTCGGTCGGGGCGCCTGTTGAGGGGGGAGGGGGAACTGGGGGGAATAGCTGAGTCCAGCCATGGTCCATGTCCAACATCTACTAGATGAAGCCCCCCCCCCCCCCCCCACACACACACACACACACAAACACACACAGTACGTCCACACTCATGCACACACAATCTGCAAGTGTCCCTCATAGGGAAGCACATCTGGTTATTTTGTACAGAATGACTACTTGTGTGACTTATTTCATTAAAGAGTTAATACGGTGTAACAAACCCAGACAGACAAGAAGTTTGGATTCTTCCAGAAACATCATGTGGTTTAATCTCACATCCTGCTTGTGTGTGCACAAGGACAAACTCACACACTAATGGCCTTCACCTTAAATAAAAGTGCCAAATTGACATAAAACAGACCGGGAACTCCAACTGAGAAACCATGTTTCTTTACATGGGTATCAGATTTATAGATTCACAAGGACCACTTAACGACCTCCCCGGGTCATCGTCACCCTTAATCACAGGCAGGAGCTTCAATCTCAGCTCCACAAGACTGATCTCTAACCAGCGGATGATGGAGACAGCACAATGAACTGAAGTGACCGATTCAAGTTTCTCTCTCTCTCTGTCTCTCTCTCTGCCTCTCTGTCTCTCTCTCTGTCTCTCTCTGTCTCTCTCTTGTGGTGGCCAGTGATACAGAGAACTTGCAAAAAAAAACAACTCAATGAGACGAGGATCTTTCAAAATAAAATAAGACTTTTATTGACGAATCAACAAAGTCTGAGTCAGGTCTGCAGAGTGACTGAAAATCAGACAAAAGCCTCCATGTCTTTATACCATTTACAAGTCTAGTGAACAATCTACCTGCGTCAGTCAATGTCCTGCTGTTAATCAGGGTTCTTGTTGATCAGGGCATGTTGGCGGAGCAGGAGCCGCTCTATCGATGTAAGGATGACGTTAGCACGTCTTCAGTCATCGCCCTTTGACGGTCTAATGGTTGTCTTGATATGCTACTACTGCTACTACTGTTTTCTGCATAATAATAGTGACACTTACATGATGGAATGTCACTTATCATACTTTTGGGCATAAACAAGTTTATCTTCTACTGACGTTATGTCCTAGTTATACGGCCTTCTGCTACTTGCCACACTTGTTTGTCACTCTAGTCACATGAAATGGCGGATACCCACATGTGCCCTTACGTACTACCCTACTCTCTCTCTCTCTCTCTCTCTCTCTCTCTCTCTCTCTCTCTCTCTCTCTCTCTCTCTCTCTCTCTCTCTCTCTCTCTCTCTCTCTCTCTCTCTCACTCTCTCTCTCTCACACACACACACACACACACCCTCCTTTGCTAGTAGTTCTATCTCAGGTCATAAATTGTGTAGCATTTCTGGGGCGACTGGAACATGACTGTCTAGTTCTGTACGTGTGAATGAACCGTTGAACATCTAGTAGTGCAGTTAATACTACCCAGCAGCTGTTTTCATCAAGAACGGTTCCAACCCCACGGCTGCTGCTGCGTCTTTCGGCTTGTTCCCTGTTTCTCAGGGGTCACCTCAGTGGATCTTATAGCACCAGTGGTGGTCGTTGTTAACCCAGGCCTCGACTGATCCGGTATGGAGCCTCGACTGATCGGGTATGTCATTCCTGGTCTTGTCAATCAGCATACTCCATCCATCCATTATCCAAACCACTTACCCTGCTCAGAGTCGCGGGGATGCTGGGGCCTCTCCCCGCATCCTGATTTGGTAAAATATTATGTGGGATGCTCTGCCTGACACCACACTAACCCTCTGGACAGGCACAGGTAACGCACTGGACACCATCCCAGTATTCATGGACTTGCACCCATGTCTGTCGCCTGTTCCAACCCCATGTGGGTGAAATAAAATGACTGAGTTATTGAAATTCAGATTTAATGCATCGTTTGCCGTGTGGCCACACTGCCATCCAGTGACAGTTTTCAGTAAGACAAGCTTCTGAATTATTGAAAGCCAAATTAACTTTATTGTATTGATTTCCTTTATAATCAATCCTTTAATGCACCATCTAGTAATAATTTTAATACTAGTGTCTCGTGGAATGGAGAGGTAAATACAGTCCCTAGATAGGACATTACTCTTCCTCCTTTCTGCTCAAACAAAGACACGTGGGCATTCCTTTAAAAGCCCGCAAAGGTGTGTCTGATATCCGCCTACAAGAGATGTACACAGTTTGAGCTCGGCTTCTTCCTCCCTTTCTTCTTCCTCTTGGGCTTTTTGTGTTTCCTTGTTTTCCTTGCTCGTGTCCAGGGCTATGTAGGTCCGGCCCTGGTTTTAAGATTTTGTCCGTTCCGCCTCTGCTCGTTATTCTTTGGCCTTTGGGCTTGTATCTCCTACTCTGACTGTGACCTGAACTGAGAATTCACAACTTTCAGATCTGTGACTGATTAATTTGCTTTATCTTATTTTCTTTCCTTAAACTGGAAGTGGTACCCCAAGTTTCACCGAGTGCAAAATTTAAATGATAGTGTAGTTACGCTATAAAGCTTATGAATTCAAAATACTTTTTATGAACTTATATTTATCAGAGCTACACATCCAACATCATCCAAGCGTCTCGCCATGGCGGCAGCTGTAGAGATGGTCATGTGACGCTCTAACACAGTACAGAGTGACTTGATCTCCCCCTGAGCTGCACAGATACCACACGAGGGGACAGCTGTAAGCCTGATCACCACAAATCAGAGAGACCTCTTCAGGCAATACAGGTTGCTTACTGATTATTACCTTTACTATCTTATTACAATGAGTAGTGTCTGTGGTAATTTCATAATAAACATAATCCCAGTGTGGGCAGGCCCTGTGGTGGCCTGGCGGCCTGTCCAGGGCGTCTCCTCGCCTGCCTCCCAATGACTGCTGGGATAGGCTCCAGCATCCCGCGACCCTGACAGCAGGATAAGCGGTTCAGATAATGGACGGATGGGTATTTATCAAACAGCACAGATACGATACACAATACACGATACAATAAGTAGTATGATAGAGGCATCAGACTGTGTCGTCTATCATGACTTCGTTTGAGGCTTGTGGCTCGGTGTGAAGTTTGTATAGGAAGTAGTAACAGGTAAGCCGTATCTCCTTATCTGAAAGCACTTCTGCGATAAAATCCCACATGCTCCAGTGTGATGTACAGCGAAACGGTTAGACACGTCGATAATGAAAGGCTGGGCGGTCTTCCGCCGAGGTGAGTGTCTATCGGTCCCATACAGTGTCACCTCTCAGCTGTCATGTGTCGGTGGACTATAGAGAAAATAACCACAGAGAAAACTCGTACTCAGAACAGGAACCAACCGAGGGACTATAAAGCTGTTTTGCACCGCTTTTCATTGGATCAATATGAAGTAAGAAATAACGTTCATCCATCATAACGGATTTATTATCAATTAAAACACAGTAAGACACTTACGGTGGCTCATTTCCTACCATTTAGAAAAAGGTTTGCTGGCAATAATCTTGCTAATTGGGGTTTAATTGGAAGGCTTCCTGCCTGCATGTGCGGGTGGATCTGTATGAAAACGCTGCTGCAGGAAGTGGGATGGGAAGGAAGTGTCTGATCAGAAACACTTGGCTCGGTGGAGAACACCGTGGCTAATGAAGACACAGAAACAAAGACAAAATATTGGCCATGCTTTTAAATTACAGGCCATTCATCACACTGAACTATGATGAGAGGTAATTACTGAGGAAACCGTGGGTAAAACAGAGGCTTTTGTTTATCTCTACTGTGCTTCCTTATAATCATAATGAGATGTTAAATATAGTCATCATACACTGTAGGGACACAGTCACAAATCACACTGTGCCCAACACTAGTGTTTCGGGTCCTTTGTGTCACAGGGATAAATAGTAATTATCTGTTAAACTTGAGGGCATCCGGGTGGCGTAGCAGTCTGTTCCATTGCCTACCAACATGGAGATCGCCGGTTTGAATCCCCGTGTTACTTCCGGTTTGGTCGGGCGTTCCTACAGACACAATTGGCCGTGTCTGCGGATGGGAAGCCGGATGTGGGTATGTGTCCTGGTTGCTGCACTAGCGCCTCCTCTGGTCGGTCGGGGCACCTGTTCAGGGGGGAAGGAGAACTGGGGGGAATAGCGTGATCCTCCCACAAGCTACCTCCCCCTGGTGAAACTCCTCACTGTCAGGTGGAAAGAAGCGGCTGGCAACTCCACGTGTACCGGAGGAGGCATGTGGTAGTCTGCAGCCCTCCACGGATCAGCAGAGGGGGTGGAGCAGAGACCGGGACGGCTCGGAAGAATGGGGTAATTGGCCAAGTACAATTGGGGAGAAAAAGGGGGAAATTCCAAAACAATAATTTCTTTTTTTAATATAAGGTGTATTTTGAACGTGCTGAACAGGTGCATGGTGAGATAGCTTGTCTTGTCTACGTCTCATTTTTCGTTGTAGGCATGGAGCTGACACTATGTGGACTGACGTGTCATGTGTGCATCAGTAAAGTCATCCCATCTATACGGCCAGCACCGTTTCCTTTCAATCTGACACGTGAAGCTGAGGTTGGCTGCTTGGCTGAGGTCAGGCCGTCAGAGGTTTTACATTCTCCACTTCTGGAAACCAGCTTACATCTCTTAAGGTGTGAGAAGATTAATGCATTGTGAGGCGGACGTGAAGCGACTTAAAGGAAGAAAAAAAAGCGCTTGGCATTGTGACGGCAGGCCACAGTGTCTTACAATCTCTGCCAGATCATTTACACTAATGGAGACAACTCCCACCGCCAGTCAAACTAATGTCCAATCTGCCGCCTGCCAAGAGCAGGACACGCAAAACCAGTGGAAGGACTGGAAACGGATGGATGAGTCACATCTGCAGCAGTCTGCAGGAGAGCAGATATATATTCATAATGCTGAGCCATGTGGAAAATGATTTTATGATCATAGTCACGTGGATCCTCTCACCATATGCATATACAATCCCGTCTTCCACACGTAGAAACACCATGCGCAGGGCCATCACACCGAACGGCTGTTTGGTAATGTAAAGTGTGACATCCAACCACAACTAGCTTTCAGATATTTCACACTTCATTATCTGAGAACTTTTAGGTCATGGATTCTCTTCATCATTCATTTAAACAGCAAAATTGTGTATCACGGAATGACAATATCCAAAGTTCATCCCAACAATACCAATGAAAGACACCAAATGAAAATAATGAATTATTGCCCAGCACTAGATGATCTATTGGGGCAGTGGCGCACCGTAAAACTCCCTGGCCCCCCTGCAGGGAGGAGGGCGGGCCCTTTCACAATGTGTGGTTATAGTGACGCCAGCAAAATAAACTACAACTATTACAAGCACACACATACACATGCACGCCAACAATTACGTGACTTACAGCAAAATGATCAATATGCATGTATACTGTAAGCTCGGTAGGATAGCTACGTTAGCCGTTAATGTTGTCTTCTGATCACTCAAGTTGGAATAAATCCCATCACACAAACCATGTAACGCACATACAGCCAAAATGAACCATAACCATGGCAACGGGCAAATACCCACTAGAGCCGCTCAGCCGAGGCTGTAGTTCTAGTCCTTGGTTTCCGATCTTGCCGTATAAATGTTGAGACAATATTCTGCGCTCTATCCCAGTGACCCGCTGAGGCATCTGTGACCTACCACTGGACTGTGTGAGCCGTGGCAGGAGGCTCAATTTTACAGTCGAGGTTCCAGCAGGCTAATGATATTGTCAACTTTGACCATCTATCTGAATCCTCTGTAAGGGTTTAAAAGGGATATTTTATGAATGGTTCCCTTCACTGCAGCTCACCTCTGTCAGTGGAGCACATATCCTCATCTATTTTGAAGCGAAAAACATGTTTCACTCGTTATTTCAGTAAAAAGCAGCAACAGTGACTATAAGGCTTGGTAACTCGTAGACGGAGGCTTTTCTGAACTTCATATTATTCACATTCACCCGCAGCTGAGCTTGATAAGAAAAATGATTTTGTACTTTTCACGAAACCTCTCTGACGTTTTAACACTTCTGAAAAGCCATGCGGTCCAAAATGTCCTCTCTGCCGGCTGTCCATGTCTTCCTGCAGACGTCTGGAGGACAGACCGGACACTGGCTGTCTCTCCAGTCTGATGGCGGCAGGAAGACGAGTTTCCCCCTCGGCGATGAAGAGGAACACTACAACTACGTCATTTACCTTCTAAAATGCTTTTCCA